>NC_133657.1:204781715-204861257 GCF_009905375.1 Apium graveolens | reverse complement strand
TTAGATCAAAGCCAGATTCTCTAGGATACCAAATACCTAAATTTAGTGTACCCTTTAGATATCTGAAAATCCTTTTGATAGCAATTAAGTGAGACTCTCTAGGATTAGCTTGAAATCTAGCACACAGACATGTAGCAAACATTATATCTGGTCTACTGGCAGTTAAATATAAAAGGGAACCAACCATGCCTCTATAACTTGTAATGTCCACAGACCTTTCAGTCTTATTTAATTCAAGTTTGGTGGCAGTGGCCATGGGAGTTTTTGCAGATGAACATTCCATTAAGTCAAACTTTTTTAAAAGATCATGAATATATTTAGTTTGACTAATGAAAATTCCATCACTAACTTGTTTAACTTGTAAACCAAGAAAATAGGTTAGTTCTCCCATCAGGCTCATTTCATAATTACTTTGCATTAGCTTAGCAAACTTTTTGCAAAGTTTATTATCTTTAGAACCAAATATTATGTCATCTACATAAATTTGAACAAGTATACTAGAGCCATTAACATTCCTAAAGAAAAGAGTTTTATCAACAGTACCTCTAGTGAAGTGATTCTCCAAAAGGAATTTTGATAAGGTTTCATACCAGGCTCTAGGTGCTTGCTTCAGTCCATAGAGTGCTTTCAACAGATAATACACATAGTCTGGAAAATTTGGATCTTCAAACCCTGGAGGTTGACTTACATAAACTTCTTCCTCCAATTTCCCATTTAGAAATGCACTCTTGACATCCATTTGATAGACTTTGAAATTGGCATGGGCTGCATAGGCTAGAAAAATTCTGATGGCTTCAAGTCTTGCAACAGGAGCATATGTTTCATCAAAATCTATTCCCTCTTGTTGAGAATAGCCTTTAGCAACCAATCTGGCTTTATTCCTTATGACAATGCCATTTTCATCCATCTTGTTTCTGAATACCCATTTTGTGTCAATAGGACTCTTGTTCTTTGGTTTAGGTACCAGCTTCCAAACTTTGTTTCTCTCAAATTGGTTCAGCTCTTCCTGCATAGCTAATATCCAATCTGAATCCAATAAAGCTTCTTCCACTTTCTTAGGTTCCTCCTGAGATAGAAAACTACTATACAGACATTCATCTTGAGTAGCTCTTCTTGTTTGCACTTTAGATGATACATCACCAATGATCAGTTCAAAGGGATGATTCTTGGTCCATTTCCTTTGAGGTGGAAGATGTGCTCTAGATGAGGTGGCCTCAGTATTGTCATGATGTGAGACAGAGTGTTGATTAGTTGAAACTCCCCCTGAGTTGTTGGTCCTTTGCAGGGAATTTGGAGTTTTATCAACTGATGATGTAAATCGATTATCCGTTGATGAACTATGATCAACGGATGCTTCATTTTGTACTTCAACGGATGATGCACTATATCTTTCAACGGATACTGCATTGCCTCTATCAACGGATGCAGAATTCTGACTTTCAACAGATGCAGTATTTTGTGCATTATCCAAAGGCATGTTTTGAATCCCTTTTGAAGTGTCATCTCCATCATTCTCCTCTTCACTATCATCACAATATATCTCAATGTTGTCAAATTTGAGTCTCTCATGCTGTCCCTCATCTTTTAGTCCATCAATCTTTTTATCATCAAACACAACATGCACAGATTCCATAACAATGTTGGTTCTTAGATTGTAGACCCTATAAGATTTTCCAGCTGAGTAACCAACAAATATCCCTTCATCAGCCTTTGCATCAAACTTCCCTTTATGGTCAGATTGATTCCTCAGTATAAAACATTTACATCCAAAGACATGAAGAAAGTTTAGAGTTGATTTTCTTCTCTTGAACAACTGATAAGGAGTCATGCCTTTAGCTCGATTGATCAAAGAAATGTTCTGAGTGAAACAGGCACAATTAACAGCTTCAGCCCAGAAATATGTTGGTAACTTTGATTCTTCAAGCATTGTTCTGGCAGCCTCAATTAAAGATCTGTTCTTTCTTTCAACTACCCCATTTTGCTGAGGTGTTCTTGGAGCTGAGAACTCATGCATGATTCCATTTTCTTCACAGAACAACCTCATTGACAAATTCTTGAACTCAGTTCCATTGTCACTCCTTATATTCCTAACCTTCAAGTCAGGATGATTATTGACTTGCCTGATGTGATTGATAATGATTTCACTTGCTTCATCCTTTGATCTAAGAAAATAGACCCATGAAAACTTTGAGAAATCATCTACAATCACTAAGCAATATCTTTTTCTTGCAATTGACAATACATTGACTGGTCCAAACAAATCCATATGTAGCAGCTGTAATGGTTCATCAATTGTTGTTTCAAGCTTCTTTTTGAATGATGCTTTCCTTTGTTTGCCTTTTTGACAAGCATCACACAAACCATCCCTTGAGAATTCAACAAGAGGAATTCCTCTGACTAAGTCCTTTTTGACTAGATCATTCATTGTCTTGAAATTCAAATGGGATAGCTTCTTGTGCCATAGCCAACTCTCAACTGAACTTGCTTTGCTGAAGAGACAAGTAATAGATTCTGCATCTGTAGAGTTGAAGTCAGCTAAGTACACATTTCCTTTTCTAACTCCAGTTAGAACCACTTTGTTGTCTTTCTTGCTGGTGACAACACAGGCTTCAGAATTGAAGGAAACTGTATTCCCTCTATCACATAGTTGACTGATGCTCAGTAAGTTATGCTTGAGACCATCAACTAATGCAACTTCATCAATGATGACATTCCTTGTTGAAATCAAGCCATATCCCATAGTAAACCCTTTGCTGTCATCTCCAAAGGTTATGCTAGGGCCAGCTCTCTCTTTAAACTCTGTGAGCAGGGTGAAATCTCCTGTCATGTGTCTTGAACAACCACTGTCCAAGTACCATAGATTTCTTCTTTTTCCCTGCACACCACCAGATCAATCAAGTTGATTTTGGTACCCAAGTTTCCTTGGGTCCATTCTTGTTAGCCTTTCTCCTAGACTTCATTCCTCCTGCATCTTTAGACTTAGGTAACTTTGAGTCAACCTTGATCTTAGATGTAGTTGGTTGAGGTGTAGGTTTAGTCACAGAATCATTTAGCACATTTGGAATATGATAAGGCATGGATTGTGCAAACATGTTATTCCACATAGGCATATTGTATGGCATTTGAGGCATACTAAATGCAGCAAGATAAGGATTGTTAAAATATGGCATGTTTGCAAAATATGCATAAGGATTCTGTTGAGACATAGTAGGCATATCATGTAGAGGTGATGCAGACATTTTAGGCATGGAAGAGGGTACAGGCATGGGAGTTTTCTTAATAGATTTGCAGTTAGCAGATAGATGATTAACACTACTACAATGCACACAGCTTTTTCTAGGAGCATACTTGTCAGGTGTGTAATTGTTATGTTTGTTAACCCCTACCTTCCCATTTCTATTAGATTTCCTTTTAGTTTCCTTTTTATCCTCAACCACTTTGAGCCTATTCTTTAACTGTTCTAAGGTCATGTGCCCTATATTCACCTTACTGAAATCTTTGGATGTGCTTGCTTCTTCTTTGACAAAGTTCTTGGAAGTTGAACCAAACTTTTTATTGAGTTTCTTTAGATTTTCACTTTTAGAAACATCTGCCTGTTTTAATTGAGAAACCTTCAACGGATAACTTTCATCATCCGTTGATTCCACATCCGTTGACAGTCCATCAATTAATTCCATTTTCTTTTTGTTTTTATCCCAGGCAGTCTCACAGAATGATTCAATTCCTTGGACCTTGGCAATTTGAGCACTAACATCCCAAGATGTCTTCCAGGCTTTAATCACCTATTGCTCTCTCTCTAATTGATTAGAAAGTATTTCTACTTTCTTAACAAATTCAGCTAGTTCATTTTCAACAGATATACAATGTAGCTTAGTTTTCTCTAGGTCAATCAACTTGTCTTCTAACACAGCATTTCTATTACTTAAAAACAGATTGTTCTCTTTAATCCTACTATTTTCTTTAGCAAGAGATTTAAGAGATACACGCAAATGATACAATTCAGTAGGCATGTCATTAAAAGCATTATTGCACTCTTCTTTAGTAAGCTGTGTTACATCAGTAGTGATTACCTGGTTGCTTGATGAACTAACTTCATTTTCCTCAGAATCAGCCATGAGAGCCAAGTTGACATATTCCACATCTTCATCCTCTTCTTCTCCATCAGCTGCCCAATCTTTTTCTTGAGTAATGAGAGCTCTTTCCTTTTGCTTGAGCAGATCAAAATATTTCTTTTTGTAATCTACTTGATCAAATTTCTTCTTTTCAGAAGTTGGCTTTCTGCACTCACTTGCAAAGTATCCACTTATACCACAATTGAAACACTTGAACTTGGATTTGTCCACCATGTTCTTATGAGGTCTAGTGGCTCTAGTTTTTTTCCTAAATTTCATCTTTGCAAATCTCCTGGACAGAAATGCAAGATGCTCATCAATACCATCAGAGTCATCTTGGCTGGAGTTATCTTCATTCTCAGCAACTTGCTCTTTACCCTTGCTTGATTCCTGATTTCTTATACCATCTTTGGAGTTTGATGTAGAACTCACAGTTTCTTGTCTGCATTCTCTCTCATTTTCAGCTACCAATGCAACTGAACCTGCTTTCTTTCTCCCCTTTTCCAATACCTCATCCTGTTCCAGCTCTAGATCATAAGTCTTCAAGGATCCATATAATCTTTCAAGAGTGAAGTCCTTATAATCTTGAGAGTTTCTTAAGGAAACAGTCATGGGTTTCCATTCCTTTGGCAAGGATCTTAAGAATTTAAGATTTGAATCCTTCACCTGGTACACTCTACCATACAGCTTCAGTCCATTCAACAGCTTTTGGAATCTATTGAATGTGTCATTTAAAGATTCATTTTCTTCAAAATGAAAATACTCATACTGTTGAATGAGAAGCTGCATTTTGTTCTCTTTTACTTGTTCTGTACCTTCACACAGTAGCTGAACTGTGTCTCAAACCTCTTTGGCAGTTGTGCAATTTATCACATTATCAAACATATCCTTGTCAAGACCATTAAACAAAATGTTCATAGCCTTCTTATCCTTGTGGACTTCTTCTGTGTCTTCCATTGTCCATTCTGCTCTAGGTTTTGGAATGGATTGACCAACAGCAATTGTGGCCGTAGCAACTGTGGCTACTTTGTGGGGAATGTGAGGACCATTCTCAATGCAGTTTACATAACCTTCATCTTGGGAGAGTAGATGAAGGTGCATTTTCACCTTCCAGTGGTGATAACTGTCTTTGTCAAGAACTGGGATTTTTACTCCAATATCCTTCTTACTCATCTTTGTTAGTTTCCAAGATCTTTAAGCTCTTTGTGTGTCAAGAGGAGGCTCTGATACCAATTGTTATTCCTAGTGAACTAACAATGAGATTTACAGAAGGGGGTTGAATGTAAATCTCAAAACTTTTTCAAGTTTTGAGCAGTTTCAAGGTCTATGTGTTTAAGATAAACAAGTGTGTGAATTGCTTTAAGCTAATACAGACAGATATATATTCAAACACAAAAGTACAGAATACAACAGACCTTAAAAACTTTTCTGGTGGATTTGTTGTTCCACCAGAGATGGTATTTCAGAAAATCTGTGATTCAAGAAGTTGATCACAGCTGCGTCCTAGTACAAACTAGATAATTTTTCTCTCAAGATTTTTCTAAACAGCTCTGGAAAAATTCTTATCTAATTACTAGCTTCTACTTGGTTTATATATCGCCAAGTTTACAAGTGAAGACAAAGATAAAATACAATAAAAAATAAGTTCTCCACTTGTTTCTTCTCCATTTTACTCCAGTGCATTGTTGACTATTGCCTCTTTGTACTAGAGTAGAACGGCTGCTTTTTCTGATGTTTCTGAAATAGGCTACCACATCTCAGTTGTCTCTGTCAACCCATGTGCCTCTGTTTGTAGGTACAACTACCACTTGTCAACTGCTATTTATCAGAACATCCGTTGAAGTCTTCATCCGTTGATGGCTTTATCCGTTGATGTGTTAGCAGTTGAAGCTCTATCCGTTGATGCACTCATCCGTTGAAGGATGTTATCCGTTGAAGCTTTAGAGACATCTGTTGAAGCTTTGTTTCTCATCCGTTGAAGGTCTTTAAGTTATCCGTTGATACCACTTCATTTATGCAAAATTACAAGGCATGAAATATTTACAATTGGCCTTCCTATTTGCATATCCTCTAGTAGTCAACATGACTTATAATTCCTCTCAACAGTTAAGAACTATATCTCAAATACAGATACTGAAATGTGCTACAACACTAGACTTATTTCTAAGTAAAGCTACACCATCAACGGATAGCCAAAGTGGTCTTATCCGTTGAGGCTACAAACACTAGATTTCTACTTAAGTGTTTTGTTAAACATATCATCAAACTAATACACATATATTCCTAACAGTTGTAATTTACTTAAAAATATTATTTAATCATTTTATTTACGCTTTTTAATTTGAGAAAGTATAAGAGTCCTTTTGTTTTCTCATTTATACTTTACGCTTTCTTGAATCTTCAAAAGCTTTTACTATCCTTTCTCTGCAAAACCCTCAATCTTTTCTCTGCAACTTCTACTCACAAGAATGGCACCAGTGGTAAAGATAATGTCCCAATCTGGGTTTGTCTATGAGAAAAACAATTTTATAGCTTTGGTGGAAAAGAATGAAGCCCACTCAGATTATCACAAGATGATGGATTTCATCAAGAACTGCAAACTGAGCTATGCAATGCTGGAGGCCCCAATGATTTACTGTGAGGTAGTTGAGGAGATTTGGACAACGGCTGAGTTCAATCCCACTGATATGACCATCTCCTTCTCTCTCAAAGGTAAGGACCACTGTATTAACTGTGATGATATACAGTCATGCTTTAAATTACCTGAGAATAATGCCATGACACCACACACTGGTAATGATGTATCTAGCATGTTAGATTCCATAGGCTACTCACTTAATTCTACTAGTTTAGGCAGTATTAAGAGAAAATGCCTTAGGAAAGAATGGAGTTTTCTTGGTGATGCCTTTATCAAGGTTTTCTCTGGGAAAATTAGTAATTTTGATGCAATAACTTCATCTCTTGTTAATATGCTCTATATGCTAGTTTCTGATAGGTACTTTAATTTTAGCAATTATGTTATGCTAGAATTGGCTACTAGGTTAGGTAACAAGGCTAATAGACCTCATAACATCTACTATGCTAGATTCTTTATGTTGTTGGCTAACCATGTTGCTGAAGATTTGGTCATAAATAATGAGAATAATAAGCTCAAGTGCTGGGCACAAGAGAAGAGGGTCCTTGCAGACCTTTTAAGGATGGACCTCAACAACAAGGTGCCATTGGTATATTTACCAATCATGAATGCACCTCAGGTAAGTGAGGTAAATGCTTCTTCAACTCCTACTACTTCCAACCCCATTATTTCTTTGCCTTCAAGAGTGGCCATGGAATCTGTGTCTTTGCCCCAACAGATTCCTACCAAGGCCACCAAATCTAAAGTTTCAAAACCAAAGTCAAAGAAAGCCACCTCTGTTGTTTCTCAAAAGACAACAGTTGTAACAACTACCATAAACCCTGAGGGGAGTGAACAGGGTGTGAGTGGTGAGGGAAGGGATGAACATCAAGAAAACCCCCAGGATAAGGTAGGAGAGGTGAGTGGTACCCCAGCTAGCCAAGCCACAGTTTCTCAAAAAGCTGTGGTGGTTGAAAATGATTCAAGCTCATCCCTAGTTGCATCCTCCCAAAAGGGCGCAGCTATTGAAAATAGTCCCCATCCAGGGACACAGAACAAAAGAGGGAGGGACACTGAACCCACACACTCACCTGCAAAAGCCTTTACAAGAAGAAAGAGGGTCAAAACCCAAATTTCCACACAGGGTGCACACACTGTACAGATACACCCACCTGTATCTATGCCTTCTCAAATTCAGCTTGATGTGACTCCAACAAATGTGGAGTCACAACCTCATTCTCTCAAAATTGACACACATCAATCACCAAATTCTCCATCACCATCTCTGGATGTGGACATGTTATTCACATCAATTCCTGATTTTCCCTCTTTACAACTCAGGGAGAAACCCCACTCAAATACTGGTGATCATCATCTTTTAGATGATTTGTTGGATCATCAGCCAATTCTTTCAGACTTAGTTGAAGAATTTATGTCACCTAAATTAAAATCAATCCACACAGATTCAACAATTATGTCACTTTCAATTTCTACTTCTTTTCCTTCTTCAACGGATATCCCTCATCCGTTGACAAGTGGTTGTTCTTCAACGGATAAGCTTGACAGCAGTTATCCGTTGATACCATCAGTTTTAACTTCAACGGATATTCCTTATCCGTTGATGGTCTCTACACAAACAACTGAATTAATTCCAAGTGTAGAAGACATGGTTACTGTACAATCACTTATAGGGCTGAGGGAAGGGAGTGAAAATTTGAGTGTGAGGCTGGGTTGCTCCCAGGCAAAAGGAGAGCTTGAGAGTACAAATATGCATGCTATTTCTTCCAGCATGGCAAAAGAAAGTGAGAGGAGTACCACCTTAGTAGGTGAAGGTGAGGGTGTGAGGGATGTGAGCCAGGGGGAGCCCCTGATGCAAGAAAAGAGAGAAATTGAGAGAAAAGCAGGTACAGAGGGTATAAGGGTGGATCCAGCCATTGCTAGTGAGTCAATGATTGTGGATGATGCTGAAAAGGAAAGACAATTTCAGCAACATTACAAAGCTGTAATTGATAATATTTCCTTGGATGCTGACACTTTTACTCATCTTGTGTCAGCCTATCAGTTGTTGGCTACTCAAGGCAATGAGGAGGCAGAAAAGACTTTAAATCTAGTACATACTTCAGAATCTCTACAAAGGGTTAAAGCTGCTGTCAATAGGATGCCTTCTACAGCTGGTGAGCCATCTAAGGAATTTGGAATAAATTCTAATGATGATGACTCTGTTTCATTTGATGGAAGCATAAACTTAGGGGGAGATGAAGGCCCTAGTTCTATTCCAGATTTACCTGAATGGGCATTGACAAAGGAGTCTACACTAGGACAATTCAATGTATCCTTAGTCAAACAAATCATGTCTATCCAAAAGGCCATTCAGAACACATCACATGCTGGTACCAAGGCTATTCTTCAAGCCCACTTGGATTCTCTACATCTCATGAAGCTACAACAACTGAGATATAATCTAAGTGTGGATGAACTCAAACAAGAAATAGCTGACTTGAAGTCCTACAATTCTGAGAAGCTGGACTCAATTATGCCCTTTGGTACCATGCAGGAACTGTTACTGAGACTGAGAAAAGAATCAGATGCTGATAAGAAGATGGCCAAATTGGAGGAAAAAGTTCAAGTTATTGAAAACTCTATGATCACCATTCTTCAAAATCAACAGTCTCAGACTAATCTACTAATGCAGCTGGCTAAAGCACAGGGCTTAACCCCTCTCCTTGATGATAACAAAAAGAGGGAGAATAAAAGGGAAGGTGAAGGGGAGCCATCTACACAAATTCAAATATCCAAAGTGCTAGTTCCTGCCATCACTACTTCTCCAACACTTCAACTCAAAGGAAAGCTTGATGGAATTGACATAATCTAGATAGCAGTAGCTGAGATTCAGGTGAAAAAGCAATGGAAGAAAATTGATGGAAGGATACAACAAGTGTTTGGCTCTACAACTTCAAAATCTTTTTCTGTGAAACACATCACAAAAGTTGAGCCAATCATTATGGAGCAAAATCCAGTAAGGAGGAATAAGGTTGGAGAAACTTCTTCATGGAATCTAAAACCCATGATACTCAAGCCAACCACCAGATTTAACAAGGACTCTATAAAGAACCCTCTAAACTTTGCTCAACTAAAAGAAGTGGATTTTCCTCTTCCAAAGCCTGATGAAGACAAAGTTTTGGGTGGTAATATCTTAAAGCACAAAGAGACCAAGGATGCAGTGGAAAGAATGAATATGGCTGTTATTTATAGAGAGGGAAAGAGAATCTGTGTGATTCAAGGTCATCCCAAATTCTCAATAGCCAAGAATGAAGAGATCATGAGGTTAAAGGAAGAAGTTAAAAAGTTGGAAGCTGACAAAAGAGCACATGCAAAGGCTGAAAAACAGCTAAAGTCAAACCAACTTGAAGAAGAGAAGAAAGGGATTGAAGACAAGAGTGAAGACAAGACTGAAAATATAAATATGGATTTTGGGAATCGGCTTTGTGAAAGTGTGGAGGAAAGAAGTGAGGAAATAAAGGAATGGCAGAAGGGGAACAGAAGAAAGGCCAATGCACAAAGGAAAAGTGAAGATAACACTGAGGCAACCCAATCAAAATCTAAACCACTACCTTCCATCCCTGAACCTGTTATTGCTGACCCCAATATAAATATCCATGGTGAACCAATCATCCCTAAAGAGGAACCTATTGATTGGGACACCATCAAATTGCCTACCTTCTTAACTACTCCTCCACCATCAAAGAAACTGAAAAGAAAATCGAAATCCACACCTCTCCCAACCTCAACGAAATTCACTCAGAAACACAAACCTAAGCCCAAGCCACCAACCTCTAAGGATGATTATGTTCACATTTGTGACATAAAAGAATGCACAGATATTGAACTCTACCTGGATGAGCTGGAGGAAGTGAGGGGAATAGATGCCTACAGACAGCTACCAGAAAGGCTAGTGTTCAAGTATAAAGGAAGAAATAAAAGGACTTGGCCACTTCATAGAGTTCTAAATGAGGGTTATTCTACCTTGATTAGAGTTTACTCAGCTATAAAAAGGGACACTGGTTTTACCAGAACTACCAAGACTGAGATTCTCAACAAGATTGCCAGCATAATGAAAACTTGGAGGGAACCAAATTCCTTGCCTAGAACATTATTCATCCCAGAGCATGGAATCACAATTCATAAATTACCTCATTGGTTGATGGAGTTCAGAGACAATAAAGGAGTCAGAAGATTTTTCAGACTTGAAGACCAGCTTAAGATTGCCAGCAATGAAACTCTCAAGGACATGCAATCTAAGTTGGATATCAGTGATAAAGATGAAGCTGATTCTACAGACAACTCCAACTCCAAGTTGAGGAAAATGACAGGGGGCTAGGAAAGAAAACAAGGGTACAAAGGAAAAGAAGATGATTTGCTCAGGCTAAAGGAGCACCCTTGGAAACACTGTAAATCTTCAATTCCATCTCAGTACACATACTTTTGCAGCACTTTTGAATTTCTACTTAGTGTCAACTCATATAATTGTTAAGTGTTTTGTTATCATCAAGTTAACCCTGAATTTATGCCTACAATTCTTATAGACATAAATAGGGGGAGATTGTTAGGAATATATGTGCATTAGTTTGATGATATGTTTAACAAAACACTTAAGTAGAAATCTAGTGTTTGTAGCCTCAACGGATAAGACCACTTTGGCTATCCGTTGATGGAGTAGCTTTACTTAGAAATAAGTTTAGTATTGTAGCACATTTCAGTCTCTGTATTTAAGTTATAATTCTTAGAAGTTGTGGGAAATTATAAGTCATGTTGACTACTAGAGGATATGCAAATAGGAGGGCTAATTGTAAATATTTCATGCCTTGTAATTTTGTATAAATGAAGTAGTATCAACTGATAGTTTAAAGGCCTTCAATGGATGAGAAACAAAGCTTCAACGGATGTCTCTAAACCTTCAACGGATAACATCCATCAACGGATGAGTGCATCAACGGATAAAGCTTCAACTGCTAAAATATCAACGGATAAAGAATCAACGGATAAGAGTGTCAACGAATAAAGCCATCAACGGATGAAAGCTTCAATGGATGCTCAGTTCCATAGCAGTTGATAGTGACAGTTTATAAAGATGACATAGGCACATGGGTTGACAGAGACAACTGGAATGTGGTAGGCTCTTGGAGGAACAAAAGAAAAAGCAACCGTTTCACTCTGGTACAAAAGGAAATAGTCAACGGATTATCCCATATTGTACTGGATAGAAAAATGGAGTAGAAACAAGTGAAGAACTATTTTATAATTGTACTTTATCTTTGTCTTCACTTGAAAAACTTGGTGATATAAATACCAAGTGGCAGCTAGTAATTAGATAAGATTTTCCAGAGCTGTTTAGAAAAATATAGAGAGAAAATCATCTAGTTTGTACTAGGATGCAGCTGTGATCAATTCTTTGTATCATAGATTTTCTGAAATACACATCTCTGGTGGAACAACAAATCCACCAGAAAAGTTTTTAAAGGTCTTTGTGTTATTTACATTTGTGTTTTGAATATACATCTGTCTGCACTTGCTTAAAGCAATTCACACACATTTGTCTTTATTCACTTAGCCTTAAAACTGCTCAAAACTTGAAAAAGTTTTGAGATTTACATTCAACCCCTCTTCTGTAAATCTCGTTGTTAGTTCATTAGAAATAACACATTTAGTGTGCATAGCCTAAAATAGAACTGAATACAATTTTTATATTTTTAAATATAATTTTTAAGCATATTCTAATTTATACTAATTTTTTAATGTTAGATACACTCTAACCTATTTTTAAGTTATTAATCTCATTTTCTCATTTATTTTGTAAAGATCAGTTGTGATTTATTATTTTTCTTTTTTTTTCATTTCATGAACTAAAACAAAATTAAGATTTATCGTTTCAAATGACGCATTTTTTAATTCAAACTGTCTAATATTTCTTTTATTAATTTTTATTTGATTTTCTTCAAAACATTCAAATAATAAGTTAATAATACACAATATATTATCCGGTATTTACATCTTTATTTAATAAAATTTTAATCATAACAAGACTTAAATTACAATGTGATAATTTGATTCATTTCTGCTTTAAAAATATCAAAAACTAAATAAAAAAATTATAAATTTTGTTTATTCACATTATTTAATACAAACAATATTATATGGACAAAGTAGATATTACAATATCTTCGAGTTAGAAATTTTTTCAGCCCCTGAGAGTTAAGTATGTTGTGTCCGCCCCTGGTCGGGATCCGCATGAGCTCCGTCACCGGTTCTTGAATTTCAACTTGCACTCCATGCAGTACTTGAGCTTCTTCGGACAATAATTCAGTGAGCCTTCGGACAACAAGAGACACAATTGCTTCAGCCATTCAGAAACCAAACACAAAATTTATGTTTATTTTGTATTTGATATATCATTATTTATCACTTTTTTGTATATTATACACAAGTTGACAGTTATCATCCTTAATAATATCCTAAATTACTAAAATTCTAATATTTTATAACATTTATAAGAAATGGATTTGGAGGCTCTTAAACATCTCGAATAGAGATTGATAATAAGTTGTCGAAATTGATATGGTAATATAATCTTGGTAACTTACCCATTGGAATTGGTTGATTGTCGAGAAGTTACTAACTAATATTGTCAATATTTGGTAAATTTTGGAAATAGTAAAAATACATGTACAAGTACAAATAATATAAAAGATCAATGGTTTTTTGTAATTTAATTGTTACTAGTAGATAATCCGTGCAAAGCACGAGCCGAGAACAAAATATCAATATTTAATAATGATTATAAAAAATTATTTTAATTTTTTATTAAAATATATAATAAATAAAATTGTACGATTATTGCAATTTTTATTTTTAAATAATATGTAGCTTTCATTAATTCAAATTTTATTATAACAACAAACTTAACGTTATTATGTATCTATTATTCAAAAAGACATAACTAATATTTTACATCAAAACTTTAGTCGCGACACGATTGATGGATAATTTAATAAAAAATTAAATCAACAACACTAAGTAATTGCATATTAAATTTCTTATTGTTAGCTGAATTTGTTTTTTTATATAGTTTGTGATTGCATAATTTTTTCTGTTAAAATATTCATTATGTATGTATAAATTTGCATTTTGGTGCTAAAATAACATTCTGTAGGTATGAATCTAGAAATTACAATGTATATACGATTTTGTTTATATAAAAATAATATAAATATGTGATATATAAGAATCAAAAAACGGGTAAAGTATCTCTTCAATATATAATAGGAGAACAAGAGGATAAATTCAAGAGATTAAATAGTCTCATTGAAATGACTAATTTACCCCTGTATTTTAGGAGAACAAGAGGATAAATTCAAGAGATTAAATAGTCTCATTGAAGGGGTAAATTAAATAAACACATCACTTTACCACTATATCACACTCTTACTTAAGTTTTTTTATTATACACATAATATGTGAGTGTTGTAAATAACGACAATTTATTTAATTTTAAACATGATTATTAATATATTTGTAGAGTTAGTTTTGAACAATTGAATTTGAGGTATAAAATTAAGTACAGTATATAAACGGATCATTATCTTATTTATTAAATAATTTAGTTTGAAAAGTATGTCTCATATATTTTTAATATATATTTTTAATAAAAAAATAATTTGTACACATAATTAATTTTTTATATGTTAAAAAGAGATACACTTATATAAATAATATATATTTGTACTACATATTTAGATAAGTTATAATTAGCGTATTTCGATTTATTTCTAATTCAAAATTAGAATTTGACCCATTTTTCAAAAAATACTCGAAGTCTGACTAAATGACCTACCCGTAAATACCATGCCACTACATAGGTTTAATTTGAATTACGAGTTTGACGAGAAAATCTTACCAACAAAATTAATAACTTTAGGATCTTTATAGAATCAAGTCAATTGATTTATGTATCAAAATTTCTAGCTTCAAAATCAGTATTTTAACCATTTTGAAAAATACTCGAAATTTGAATACATGACTCGGCCGAAAATACATCATCACTATCTAGATTTAATAAATTTAAATCATGAGCTCGACGAGAATATCTTACCAATAAGGATGAATTTTATAACATCTTATATTAATATAAATTAATATTTTTGAGCTATTTATACGACCAAGTCATTTGATATTATGTATTAAAATTACTATTTTTTACATTATTTCAATTGCAGAACATATACGGACTCCCGTACTGAACTAAAAACAAGGACTATCATATATATATATATAATAAACTTGTAAAATTATATAATTCAGTATTTTGAAAAATAAAAATTAAATTAGCAATAATAAATTTACAAAAAAAATACTTAGTGTTGGAAAATATTGTACAATTATTTTAAATTATTTGAGAAAAGGTTAAAACTATAATGTATTGTACTATTTGATTTAATCCATGTTATGCTATCTAAATAAAATAATTAATATTAGTCCATATTTTGAAATGATTAACAAGTTCAACTAATATTTAAAAAAAAATCATCAAATTGAAAATATTTAATTTTAGAAAAATGGTATACAATGTTATCAAGTTACTATAAAAAGAATTATTAGTATCATAAATGAAAAGAACTTTAAAATGATTTGAATGAAGATATTAGTACAAAATTATATTCAGATTCTTGAAATTTTTTTTTCTAAATATCAGTAGTTAGTCTTGACGATATATGAATTATTTTTATGTCAGATCCATGACTCATGCTCTGTTGAGTAAAAATAGATATTGTTTGATTTTCAGTGCTACTACGACTACGATATATAAAAAAAAACTTCTATATATCAGTAGTTAGTCTTTAGTAATAAAATACCTCATTACTTCGGGTTTATTTGACCAAAACTCAAAAAATTTACTCAACTCTACAATATATATATATGTTAATTTTTAGTTTCTTTTTATAAACATATTGAAAATATTTGATGGATTAACTATAAAAATATATTTTTATAAGTCATATAGGAATAAAAAAGATAATAATAATACAATTAGAGTTAGAGTTATAACATGAATCATGAAAAGTGAAACCTAAAGGTGGTGGCGCCAAAAAATAAGTGACACCAAATATCACTTGAAAGAAGGTTTCGCTTATTAATAAATGTTAGTTATTAATTTGTATTTTAATGTATGAATCCACATGGACAATTTTCAAGTTAGCTTGCTACGTTGAAATGAGATATGGTTTAAATAAAAAATTAATATATATGATAATTTTTTTTATATCGTAGATAACTCGCAGCCGCTATCTTTCGGGTGCGACATTCTCTGCCTTAGGAAGCATAATCATAAATTCTCTTCCGTGAATCAAGATTCGAACATGTGACCAAGAGGATAGTTATACCCTGTTTAACAAACTGAGTCAATCCTTGTGGGTAATATATGTGATGATTCGAAAATAATATTTTGATAATATACATAGAAGACTTTAATCTATACTATACTATAATAATCGAAATGGGGTATAATTTGGTTCAACGGTTATTCACTAATTTTGGTTATTAAAGAAAATAAATAAATAGTGTTATATATCCGCTGAACTACTGAATTGTTAAACTACGAGATATATAGTCTACTTATCCTACTAAACTACAGGCACAACATATTTTATTATTAAATAAAATAGTGTTATATATCCGGTAAACTACTAAATTGTTAAACCACTATACGGAATTTATTTATTCTACTAAAGTTATAATTATTATATATTTATAAAAATATTTTCAAAATTAGAATATGACGGGATAGATAAGATTTTTAAATATTAACGGGAACCCGTGCATCGCACGGGATTTAAGCTAGTAAATTTAAGATTAAAATGTAAGGTAAAGTATTGTTTTAGGAAAAAACACTACTTATTTTTTTATTGATATTAAATTATCTAAAGAATATTTAGCAAAAAAATATATATATATATCTAAAGAACAGATATTTGGTTCGTAAGATAGGGATACAATTCGTTTCACAAAAATAAAACTAATATGTTAGATTTATATATCAAGTAAAACAATGCAAAACTAGAATTATAGTGGAAAATTTCATAACTGATTCGATTATTTTAAACACATAACTATTTTTTGCAAGTACCAATTTAATATTTGATATTAATATATTAATTTTAATTCGTGTTTCGCACAGATTATGAATAATTCTCTACAAATATTAATTCGATATTTTTAGTCTCGGTCTCGTGTTTTGGGTTATCAACTATCAACTATCTATACTAATAAGCGAAACCATGTTTATGTCCCAAATCTTGGTACTCACTAAAAAATTATGCAACTAATTTTAAAATTTTATATAATAAAATCTCAACTGACAAAAAATAACTTTCACTCTTTGTAAATTTTATTTTCCATCAATTTTTATTTGTTCTTGAACATCCAAGCGTCGGTTTACTTTAAAATAATCGTATTAATGAGTTAACATGTTAGATTTGTATAAGTAAATAATTAGGTGCATGCATAACTAGAACTATATATTGAAATTTTAGAGTAACACCTACCTTCGTTTTTTTAACTACATATTTTAATAGCATTTTATCTATTATATTTAAATTAGTATTTTACCCGAATTATGAGTTTCAGTTTTATGTAAATAATAATGTGATAATAATATTTTTAATTCCCGGCCCGTGCTTCACACGGTTACCAACTAGTACTTTAATAAAAAAATTAAAAAAAAAACTAGAAACGGAAATTGTGAATCAAGCTTTTCTGTTTACAATGAAGAGATCAGGGATATGAGCGACCTTGTAAAAGTCGGGTCCTTGTTCACCATTTTCCGGGCGAACCTTGTCGCATAATTCTGAAGGCATCCAACTCAATATTAGTTGTCGAAGGGAGTTGAGAAAAATGAGTCCTTCTGGAAGCTCCTCTAACTTTGGACATTTACGAATATGCAACACTTGAAGAACAGACATGCTTCCTTTCTCCACCCTCCAACTTTCAAAATTGTCAAGACGCCACAGATAAAGACGGGTGAGTCTTGGGAAACCCATGGCTGAGCATACCATTTCCTTTCCTTTATATACGTTTAAAAACAACCATAATACCCTCAAAGTTGGAATCTTCTCCAGTACTCGCATTGGGTCTTCCTCCAGGTCCGATCTTATTAAGGTTAACTCAGTGATACGAATCAAAGACACATCAATATGATTATGATTAAGTTCCTGCCGCTGCTCCTCAAATATTTCAGACAACTCTGGGAGCTTGCCTACCATTTTTAATTCCTGAAGGCTGAACTTATAATTCCAAAACAGTTGTCGGATCATGTCTGGATCATTTCTGAATCCTGGATCAGCAGATATCCGCATAACAAGGCTCATGCACCCGATAGAGGAATTTGATGACAAGGCCAAATCAGATAAGTACTTTAACATCTCTTTCACATCATCATAACCACCCTCTACTTTCAGCTTTAGTCTCCGAAGACCGGATAATTTTGGCAGATCCTTAACCTCACACCACTTTGTATCGAAATTCTCGAGTGTCTCTAATTTGCTCAACCCATTGAACCTTAATTTGGTATTCTTCACTGATTTGAGAGAGACCCGAAGAGGTAAATACAAATGACGCAAAAATGACAACTTGCCCAAATCATTACTTGACGCCGGTGACTTAAAAATATCATCCGGCACATTTAGGTTGAGAGTCTGTAGCAGCACCAAGTTATGTATCCATGGAAAAGTTTTCAAATTAGAACCCCTTAGGCTGAGATAGCGCAAGTAAACAAGGCTGCCTAATACTCTTCCAATATTTGTACCAGAAAAGGTACCTAAAACGGATCGTCTACTATGCGTTACATTTTCAAGAGACAAAACTCTTAGTAACTTAAAATTGGCCAAATACAGTCCCAATCGTAGTTGCTGACTTTCATCTTCACGATCCACATTTCGAAATAAAATTGATAGGAATTGTTGGTGATTCGGTTTCTTGGTAAAGTAAGAATTAGCTTCTACGACTCTTTTGTCATTAACTACAAGCTGTCTAGTTTTAGCAACCCGAGAGACATCATAACGATTGAGATTCAAGTCATTTCCTTCCCCAATATCAATTGCTTCGAAAAACACTTCTGCTTTTGCCTGGAATAAAGATAGGTCTCTCATAAGGTCATGAAGAGAACAACTATCAAACTTTGTAAGCGATGATTCCAAATCATTAAACCTCACTTGAACCATACTTCTATGGACCAGTTCTCCCATGTAAGATTCAGCGACTTGCATCATTGTTTCTCCTTCCCTTTTGTCACTGGATAGTACCATTCCCTCAGCAATCCATAACTGATATAAAGTTTCTGCATCTATCCATTCATCTTCCATAAATTTACTCAAATATAAAAAGCATGGTTTCAGTTGAGGGGGCAACACGTTGTAACTCCGAATTAAATTGTCAAACAGTTGTTCTTGTTGGTTTTTTCCAAACCCCTTCCCTTCTTTTAGAGATGATATACTATCATCGTACACCTTCTTCCACTCATCAAAGGTCGGTTTTGTTACAAGAATTCCCCCCAAAATCATTATAGCTAGTGGAAGACCGCCACAATTTCTAACCATTTCTCTTCCCATTTTTTCCATCTTTTTATAATCTCTAGCAATGTCTGTAACAGACAAAACAACAAGAAATATCTGTATAAGCCTACATAATATTGAGATTGGCCTATTAATTAAGTTAAAATAAAACATTTAGAAATAGGCAAGACAGTAATTTGACACTATGCAACATATTCTTCTGCAACTGATTTTTTGTAATTTCTAAAATTGGTTTAACTACATTTATTGTCAATTTTCTAGAAGTTTTAGAGTATTTTATTGGATTTTCCAAGTCTAGTTTTACTTAACATATGAAATGAAACATAATGAATGCGTGTAAATTACATATGTACCTAGATAACCTCCTCTTGTAGGAAGCGCTTTCAACTGAAGTAGCTCCCAACTTTGATCTGGGCTTAGACATTCTGGTTGGTGAATGAATCCTTTTGGATTTGCATACCGAGCAACATCAACATTACGAGTTGTAAGCATTAATTTGCTTAAAGATTTTTCTGCAGTGAAAGCCGCCTTTATAGAATCCCAAGCATCATTTGACCAAATGTCATCAAGTACTATCAAACAGTTTTTCTTTTGCTGGATTTGTAGCAGATTCTCCACTAGCTTGTCTTCGTCCCAAGTAAAGATTTCCTCTTTCTTCTCATGGACGAGACCTATAAGTATTCTCTGCAACACTTGTCTCGTTTGCCACTTTTGTGAAATGGAAACACAAGCTAAACCTGCAAAGTGAGTCTTGATGGTGGAATGATTGTATATTTTGTGAGCCAGAGTTGTCTTACCCAGACCTCCCATTCCACAAATAGAGATGAGCGGGTATGAGTCATCACTTTCATCCACCAGATATCCAACCAATCAGTCAACATCGGCCTGAAATCCAACAAATAACTCTGGTTCAACAGTAGTGAAAGTGTGAAATCGCTTTAGCATTCCTGGTTGTCCATGAGATGAATTTGATGATTCAGGGGAATCTAATGTTGATTTGATATTACAATCACGAAAGCGATTGAAGAGAAGAGACATCTTTCTTTTGATATCTTTGAGCTTTCTTGAAAACGTCCCTGTGTTCATCCACTGCATTATTTTTCCAGGGGATGATAAAGATTTGACAAGATAAGTTTCGACGACATGTTCAGCATCATAGGCAACCTCCCGTACATCCGCAAGCAGAATTCGGATATTTTGGTCATGTAACCTTGAATCAGCATCTGGTAAAAAAGTCTTGATCCGCATGAGTTCCGTCACCAGTTCTTGAATTTCATCATGCACTCCATGCAGTACTTGAGAATCTTCGCTTAATAAATCAGTGATCCTTCCGACGACAATGGACACAATTGATTCAGCCATTCAGAAACCAAGCAGAAAACGTAGTAGTTGAAATGCAGATGAATAGGCTTCTGTAAAACCTCTTTGAATTATTACCAATGCAATGATTTTCCTAAGCGAGGAATGAAGCATATATATTAATCTGATTTACAGCTGATAATTCTAATCGAAATGGCTTTTTGTAATTCTTTTTCTTCTCCACTTGCTTTAGATTCCCCACAATAATTGATTTATGCCTGTTGATTAATTTGTACTCAAAGAATTTCTAACAACTCTGTGTATGAGTTTTCTAATAACCCGAATCTGATAAAAATCTACTTAATGAGATAATCACAAAGCAGATTTTTTTCAGATTCGCCATAATTTTATTTTTTGTATAAAAATATTAACATCTAGTACATATCACTTGCATCATTAAGAATGACGAGGTCTCTATATATAAAAATACAAACAAGAGGTCCCCATATTTTGCGTCTTTCTTTTTCGTAATTTTAGATTCTTCTTGTATAGAGGTCAAGTATTTTTTTGTTGATAATTAGTGTTGAAAAATGATCGGACTTAACCCATGTAACATTAGACGAGTATTTTGATCATTGAGTTTCTCGGTTTATTATGAAAAACCAAACATGCCCATTTCGTCTCTTTCTTCTCAACTTGCTTTAGATTCCCTACAATAATTGATTAATGTCTGTTGATTAATTTGTACTCTCTTGAACTTCTAACAACTTTGTGCATGATTTTTCTAATATAACACTTTCATCATGAAAGATTCTTCTTGTTTGTGCTTTTAGATTCTTCTTGCTTTCCTCGGTTCTGTAGTGCATTACTCTAAAGCAACAATGAATCACTCAATTGTTGCATTACTCTAAAGCAACAATGATTCGGACAATGTGTGAGTTCTTAGTCGTGTCCATGTGTTCTATCAATCACTGCTATTCTCTACTACCACGACTCTACATCAACTGTATCTGATTCTAATTTTACGGGCTGCGGATTCCCGCAAAACATAATTTTAGATGAGTTGGTTAGTTACGAAAATATCTAACACTACCACTATTTCCTGGTAAATGGCAAATCACAGTCAAACATTAGTTTCGGTGTTGCTTTAGACCACAGAGTATAAAAATGTAGTCATGTAGAATTGGGTGGCAATAATCAGTTGAACCTCCATTTTTATGTATTAAGGGGCTTTCTAAGAAAATCCCAAGCTAGTGATCAATAAACTATAATCTTACAGGACTACAGGGAGTTGATTTGAGAACATGTCTTGCCTCCTTCACTACCTAAACCCACCATCACCATGACATGCATATTGTTTTAATGACATGTCACAAAATGAGCATGTGGATCCATGCTTCAACAACGGAACTGCACATGATTGTACACAGATTTGTTAGCATCTAGTACATATCACTTGCATCATCAAGAATGACGAGGTCTGCATAAAAAAATACAAACAAGAGGTCTGCACATTTTGTTGTTTTTTTGTTGATAATTAGTGTTGAAAAATGATCAGACTTATCCTTGGTAACATTAGATGAGTATTTTGATCATTAAGATCCTTTGTTTTGAGGTGTATTACGAAAACAACAATGGATTACTCAATAGTGATCCCATTGAGTTGAATCATTTTATTAATAATATTATTTAAATCTGTAGTTGTAGAGATCTGAATTTGATATTAGGATGAAATACTATAGCAAATAAGTATTATTTAGTTTATTTAGTTTTTGAGAATCAAGCCCCGTGAAACCGGTAATATGTAGTGGTTGTTGAGTTGCTGCTGTCCAAGTAACACGTAGTGGTTGTTGAGTTGCTGGTGTCTATATTCTGTCGGAGAGTATGCAAGCTTTTGTTTTATTGCTCTTGTCAATTTTTGGCTTTTGTTTGTGGTCTGTTTTAGTTATTTGTAGTTGTCTAAGTCTCTTTTGTGCCTTTGCAACAAGGCTTCTCTGTGATAGTTTCTTGCTATTGGTATGAACTTCTACTATAATTGGAGGTTGGTTTAACAAATTTGGCTTTTCAAAGAAAAATGTAGTTATAGGGAGTCGGCACTTTGGTACTATTGTGTTTCACCCAAATATTAATATAATTTACTCTAAAGCCATTTATAAACTTTTCAATATTTCAGATTGAAATATAGATGAAATGGCTTTTTATAATTCTTTTTCTTCTTTGACAAAAATGTAGACTGAATCTACTTGGTAATGGTAGTTGGCTTTCATATAATTCAGAGACAATCATGGAAAAATTAATCTAAAACAATTGAGACTAATAAATTAGCTCCAACTTTCGACAATCATGAATTCCCAAGTCTTGAAGAACATGCATGCTTCCTTTCTCCACTCTCCATTTTTCCAAATTGGTAAGAGTCCAGAGATTAAGCCGGGTGAGTCCTGGGAAACCATGGCTAAGCATAACATTTCCTTTCCCTCATATCCGTAATATCCTAAATCCAGTTTCGTCAAAGCTGGAATCTTCTCTAATACTGGCATCGGGTCTTCCTCTAGGCACGATTGAAACAATACCAGTGTGGTGATACGAATTGGACATACATCATTATGAGTATGATTAAGTTGTTTCTGCTGCTTTAATATTTCACAACTCCGGGATCTTGCCAGTTATCCATAATTCATGAAGGACGAACTTATGATTCAAAAACAATTCTCTTATCATATCTGGCTCATTTTTGAACCCTTGATCAGATGTCTTAATATACATGTTAATATCAAGGGCCAAGTACCGCAGACAGGAATTTGATGTTAATATCCGTTTTTGGATTGATTTTGATTTTGATTTTGTTGTTAGAAATAGAGTTTAAATATTTATTAGATAACGTAGTTTGTACACCTATATAAAGAGGAGGAATAGAGTGTATTTTATAAGTATGGCATCAGATAATAAAATCATGTTTTATTTTTAATTTACTTTTTAGAATACTTTTTATCAATTATCATTTAAAATGATGTTGATGGGTTAAGAAGTGGATTAGAGCACTATGAGCTTGATGTTGTTGGTAGTCTAAATTTCAAAATATATTCCGAGCTATGTCACATGTAATGTCACATGTTGGTCAAGACCAGAAAGTGAAAATCTTTTGTTATGATTGATAGGTTGATCCGTCTTATTTTAACTCTTCCTGTTTCCACGGCATCGACTGAAAGAGCATTTTCTGCTATGAAAATTCTCAAGACCGTTCTTAAATTTAGATATTCGTCTCCTGTCTGTTCATAGTTTATACAATATTGGTTGCATATGTTACTAATAAGAATCTTACAAAACAATTCCACACAACAAATGTCATTTGGAATTGTTCAAGTATATGCTTTAGATTTACAGACACTTGTTATTCATTCTATTTCCAGTCAGAGGAGCTGACGCTGTCGGATATTAATTTGGATATACCACAAGGTACTCTTGTCGCAATTGTTGGTAGAACTGGAGAAGGAAAGACATCACTTGTATCAGCAATGCTTGGAGAGCTTCCGCCACTTGCAGATACAAATGTTGTTATTAGAGGAAAAGTTGCATATGTTCCCCAAGTATCATGGATCTTCAATGCTACAGTGAGTGAAACCACTTTTTCTGTTGTATCAATTAATTTCTTTAGTCAGGAAACCACCGGTTAATAAATTCATTCATTCTCAATATTCGGCATAGCTTCCATCCTATGTAAGAAGTATGTGAAACAATAAAATCACGTGAGAGGTGACAACCACATCTATAATATTGTGTTCATATATGTTTCAGGTACGGCAGAACATTTTGTTTGGATCTGCATTTGATCCTACAAGGTATTCAAAGGCAATAGATGTGACTGCATTGCGGCATGACCTTGACTTGCTTCCTGTGGGTGCTAATACAACATTCTTGTGCTGCTAATGCTATTAATGTGATATGAAATAATTGTTTTTTCAGTATGAACAAATTGTTTGACCATCAAATGCTTGTACAGGGGAGTGATCTTACTGAGATTGGCGAAAGAGGGATTAATATTAGTGGAGGGCAAAAGCAACGAGTGTCGATGGCTAGGGCTGTATATTCCGATTCAGATGTTTATATTTTTGACGACCCTTTAAGTGCTTTAGGTTATTTTCTTCTTTTTCCCTACTCTGAAGAAAGACTCTTACTATATTTCTCTGTGTACTGTACAGGGGCTACATGCCTCAACAATTTTTTCATGGTTTACAACACTGGGCTATTATAATTTTTGATATCTTGATAATACTGCTGTTGCATCTCCAGGTTTTTGAAAAATGCATCAAGGAAGAACTGAGAGGGAAAACAAGAGTTCTTGTCACAAACCAACTACATTTTCTTTCACAAGTAGACAGAGTCATTCTAGTGCATGAAGGAAAGGTGAAAGAGGAAGGAACTTTTGAGGAACTGTCAAACAATGGACAACTGTTCCAGAAGCTAATGGAAAATGCTGGGAAGCTGGAAGAATATGTGGAAGATAATGAAGAAGGCTTGAACATCGATAATAAAATTTCAAAACCTATTGTAAATGGTGAAACAAACGAGGTTCCTCAGGATGCAAACCAGACAAAGAAAAATGAAGGAAAATCTATACTTATCAAACAAGAAGAACGGGAAACAGGAGTAGTCAGTTGGAAAGTTTTGGATAGGTAAGCAGTAACTAATTCTTCTACTCAGAAATTTTGGACTTTTTGTGTGTTTTTCAGTCTGCTACTTGTGTTTCGTATTTAGGCTGCTTCTGATGGACCAACCTGAAACGACCACTTTTCTATTATAAAGTTCTTTAGGATAACTTCCTAGATATAAGAATCTAATATAATTCGGTGACGTTATATACGAGGGTAGTTTTATTCTTAGTGAAGAAATCTGATGCAAAGTTTATTTTTAAAGAACTTCAGATCATTGTGGCAGTCATCTAGTCTTTGATCTGGGACTGTTTATAGTTGGTTATAAACCATTAAATGTAGTTAACACTAAAATTATGTGTTTATAATCATTACAGATTCGTGCAATTATTTATCTGCAATTTCATATTTCAGTAGGCCTAAGCTCTGTTTATGTTAACACAATGGTTAAGTGTACCAGCGCTATGTTTTAGACTAAACTAGACCAAGTTGCATCCCAGTCATTGCATTTGTTATAGACTAGGTTATGTACAGCTATGTTTTTTCAGTTATGCATCTATTCAATCAACCTCTACAAATACTACCGGCTAGTCATCTGCAAAGTAAACATAATTGGTTTTCTTAATATGCTTTTTCTTAATTTGCTTTTTCCTAAAATGAAGTAAACATAATATGTTTTTGGGTCAAGTGTCCCAGCTCATTTCAACTTTTGTGTTAATTTGGCTACTTCTACTCTTGTTCTATGCAGCCTATCTATATTTTCAGGTACATAAAAATTTCTTCAGTAAAATAATTTTCTCTTTCCTATTTTTAGAGCAAAGTAGTATCATTAGACATGATTGATTATGATATTTGCACATCATATCAAATGATCACTCTCTTGATGTTATAATCCTGTTACCAACTTATCGATATTAATATATAATGTTCATATCAAGTGAAAGGGTTTTATATCTGGATTCTGGTGCATAGATATGACCAAGAAGTCTCGTAAGACATCATTTTCCTTCTCCAAGTAATCAAAATTTCACACTGGACCTTGCAGAGTACAGCGCGTGAAGTGAAGCGCTTAGATTCTATTACCAGATCTCCTGTCTATGCCCAGTTTGGAGAAGCATTAAATGGCTTGTCATCTATTCGTGCATATAAAGCCTATGATCGGATGGCCAAGATTAACGCAGACTCCATGGACAATAATATTAGGTTTACTCTTGTGAACATGAGTGGAAATCGTTGGTTGGCCATTCGCTTGGAAACTTTAGGGGGAGTAATGATTTGGCTTACTGCAACATTTGCTGTTGTGCAGAATGGAAGGGCAGCAAACCAGGAGGCTTTCGCCTCTACAATGGGTCTGCTTCTCAGTTATGCATTAAATATTACAAGCTTATTGACTGCCGTACTGAGACTTGCAAGTCTAGCCGAGAATAGTTTAAATGCTGTTGAGCGTGTTGGCACATATATAGAGCTGCCTCCAGAGGGTCCATCTATTATTGAATACAACCGCCCCCCTCCAGGATGGCCTACCTCGGGATCAATCACATTTAAGGATGTTGTTCTACGTTATAGGCCTGAACTTCCTCCAGTATTGCATGGATTGTCCTTCTCAATTTCTCCAACTGACAAGGTTGGGATAGTAGGATAGCTGTTAACCTATCTTCATCACAGAATGACCTCATGCAGTTGGAACTTCTAGAAAATGATGATAATATTCTCAAGAAAACAAAGGATGCAGTTATAACTCTTCAAGCAGTCCTTGAAGGGAAGCATGACAAAGTTATTGAAGAGACTCTTGATCACTACAACGTCCCCAGAGATCACTACAAGAAAAAAGTCCACAGACATCGGTTTTTGGCCGATGTCTATGTTGTTTGGCAACCGATGTTGATGTCGGTGATGTCTATTCTAGACATCGGCCATAACCCGATGTCTTTACTTGCTTAGACATCGTTTCTGGCAAAAAAACTGATGTCCATGCATTGTTTTTTTACAAAAAATGTTAGAAATAAATAATTTAATAAATAAATTACACCTATTACAACAGATTAAACATATTACGAGCTATGTTTTTTTCCACATAGACATCGAGTATTTTCATTTAGGTGATGTAAAATCAGATATTAAACATCGATTTCTTTAGTGAAAGGTGATGTCTATATCGGCACATAGACATCAGTTTTATCCCAAACAAAGTGTTGTCCATGTTTAATTTAGACTTGAACATGTCAGTCTTTGACATCAATTATTCATCTAAAAGCGATGTACATTAACTTTTTTGACATCCGTTTTTCTTCTTTAAAAGTGATGTCTATATTGTCACATAAACATCAGTTTTATCCCAAACAAAGTGATGCCTATTTTCAATTTATACTTGAACATGGCAGTCTTTGACATCAGTTTTTTTATCTAAAAGCATGTACATTAACTTTTTTTGACATCAGTTTTTGTTCTTTAAAAGTGATGTACAATTGCTTTTGTAACTAAGATATATCAAATATACGGAACTTGCACTCAAGTAAACTAAAGAAATAATAGATTTAAATACATGCTTAAATATATAGTCTGGTCCTTTATCATCATCAAAATAAACTGCATCTTACATTGAAAAGATACTAGTTTATTTTCTGCTATGCCCATCAATTCATCATCTATATATTTTGGTGAAACATCTACATTCTCAGGAAGATTGAATCCAAGTTCCCGCTGTGTTTTAGAGTTTTGTCCACCAGTTGACTTCTGCAACACGTCTAAATAGATGCATGTTCCAGCTAATTTTTGGCGAAAAAGATTTAAAGGTGGCCTGTAAAATAGTGAAGTACGATGCTCAAGGTTTTTATGGAGTATACCCAAAATCAAAGCAGGGACAGAGAAAACAAATATCAGTGTGCGGAAGTTCTTTATAGTTTATACCTCTCAGCAGAAATGTGGTGCATTCGCGATCTGAGATTAGTATATGAATTATAAGATGCAGCAAACTCCAGAGATGCCATGGAACTCCAGAGAGTAAAAAGCTGTGGTACCATTAAGGGGAATAAGTTCCTTAGATCAAGTGGCTGCAAGCATGTGTTTACACTTCACATGTTAAAAAATGATCATATTATGAGCAATTTCTAGGAAATGTACGACATTACTAAAGGCTACAGCTACGACAAAACCTATTGTATTAACATATCCGAAGCGGTGAGTTTCATATTGTACTGGGAAATAATAATTATGGAAAAAGCCAAAGTGAAGTGCATCGTAGAGGTATATATTAGGGCACTGTACAAATAATACCATATCAGAACTGCAGGGTGAAAATATATTACTTACAATACTGCAACAAACAAATTATTGTGATTATTAATATATATATAAAAATCAAGTACAACAAACTAGCCTCCGACATACAAACAAATCCACAAGCAAATGCAGATGAAGCTCACAAGAAAACAAACTCGGGCGTAAAAAATGAAGATATTGTGAACTTACCAGCTTTTTTGGTTGCACGCATAAGAAGTTCTTCTATAAGGTGCTGAGCAGGGTCCCCTTCTGGAAACCACTTCTTGATTGCTCAAGTACTGATATAGACCATCGGATGAACATAAGCATATTGATGACTCCACTGAAATGAACTTAGTTAAGGACCAACAAAAGCTATGGTGGTTGCTCATGCAGCAAATAAGAAACATTTGAGATTGACTCAACAGAACTTTCATATTGACCTCATAAATAAAGAAAGACCTACCAGATATAAGGGAACAACAAACTAATAATAGGATAAGATCATCATCAGACACCTACAACCTGAATTTACAGAATTGTGAAGACCCTTACTGCTTTGTCCTGCTCAAGGCCAATCACAGTTCTCCACTTATATGATCAGCATTAATCCCATCAAACCAGCAAATTATAGCAAGACGGAAACTCAGTAGTCAAAATTTGCTCAAATTAGAGCACAAGTACTCTTAAGGTTACAATACGAAAGTTAAGTACATATTAGTGGCCACCAAATAAAGACATTTAGAATATTAAATGTCTTTAGAACATTAAAGTTAAACACACATAAAATGAAGAACATTAAAATGACTAGGAAATCAGTTGGCAGGGTAACTAGTGTTGGAGCTTCTTCCAAACGAATTCAGATTCTAATTGCACTATATGATGCATTTTTCATTATAAAGACAATCCAGACAAATTTTTATAACAAATTAATGTTTGAATTCTAAAAATTTATTTGATATAAAATTTTAATAACTTTAACTAAATGTAATTACATGTTTTTACTCCAAAATATTATCATGCTTGTGTTTGAGTGAGATAAGAGTGAAGGTCCTATTAACCCCTTTTTGAAAATAAAAATAACCAAAGTACCCATGACTTGCAGTTGGAATCCAAGAAACATACTCACTTCTTGTCAATAAAGAAAATAAAACACTCACTTGAAATGTGGAAATCTAACAAGAGAGCGTTGATTTCAGGAGAAATTTGATTTCCGTAAATAGGATGTGTATGGATTATGTTACCTTAGACGGAGAAGATGGTACATCTGGCACAGTCATATTAGAATTGAAAGTAAAAGTTCTAACTAAGCGGCTTTCCTACATATTTCCCATAATCCTCTGACTAAATGTTTGACTCTGTTGAAGTTTTTTATCGTCAGCATGTTTATGAGATCTTCTTGAGGGTAATGGAAGACCTGTAGAGAGAATTTATAGAATATATTTATTCAAGATATTTACCTTAATACTTCCATAGAAAATGCTTTAAATGTTATTTTGTAATTTAATAAATGTTGGAAGCAGCATATACTGCAGCACTAATGATACAGAAGATGTAACCTTCAGCATCAGTAGGTTCATATTTATTCTAGTATCAATACTTACTAGACGCAACATTTACAAGAAAATAACAAAAACCATCAAAATACAAGTGTCCTACAACTTCAGTATAAAGTACTAAAGGCAGGTTCATATTTATTCTAGCATCCACATCATATGTGCCAAGTTAATAAAAAATATACAGATTGATTAATTTATATTAGTAATATTATTGGTGAAAGCATCATCCGAAGAATGAACAGCATGCACCTTATGCTCTTCAACAACGTATCCCAATCAGTTTCACTGAATTGGTGTCCTCCAACTTCTATGAGATGGACCAATGCCCCCAAAGAAATTGACAGCACTGACTGATCTATCTTTTTGGCACATTCTAACAGCAAACTAAGTAATGGAGGCAGCACAAATGACACTTCCTAAGAGAAATAAAGAGAAATGTCACCAAATGACATGTATTGACAAGAACACAATCTGGATTAAGTACAAAACTAGCTAGGAAACAGGAGGACTACTTCTCACCAATTAAAATGGAAACCATAACAGAAAATAGATAATTAGCTTAGCTACATTAAGATCAAAATGAGTGTTATAAGAAAAATCATAAGCAGAGTTAAAACAAACAAGAATGCATATAAAATCCTTGATTCTCGGTTAACAGGGAAAGGATTGGAGTTCCGTGATATTATCTCTAAGCAAAGTGCAGCTTAAATTCAGGATTCCGCAAGATGTTTAGATGCATGATATCATGCATATTGGGTCACCAGTGACATTATTTACTGTCACAACTATCGTGGCAAAACAACCACTAAGTTTTGTAGCCCCTCTATATATAGCCTGATGCCTACTTTATAATATGCAGTTTTAGTTATAATAGTCTGATAGATACACTTACATATTCTCTACAGTTCTCCTTAACAGATTGAATGGTTCAGAAAGTATCAAAAAGATGAAGAAGGTTAGAAATATCGAAAGTAGATGAAAAAATTACAAATATAGAGTTGGCAAGGTACTAGTTGTTTCTTGTGTTCCTCCTCAGGCTCAGACTCGGTGTCTAACTCAGTATGATACTCGGTATCATTGTTACGAATGCAAGTGGAAACACGTCTCCATTTTTTCAGGAACCAAAGAGAAACATGGGTCAAGACAAGACAACTGCAAAAAATACAAGACAACTAAAAAAATTACAAACAATCAAAGTACCTTAAATATAAATCAAAGATTACCTCAAATAATAGTTGTATCATATAGAAAAACAAAATTAAAAAATTAATAAATGAAAGATAAATCCAAGTAAACGAAAATAACATGTTAATTATTACCCAAACCATATTCCTTATAACCAACAAAAAGTATAAAAATTAAAAACCCCAATTTAAAAAATTAGGGTTTCGATTTTAAAAATCCCCAATTTAAGAAATTAGGTTTTTGATTTTAAAAAACTTAACTGTTAAAGCAGAGAAGACCATAATAGTATACATGTAAAGGAGACACCAAGAGATTGTTAGCAGACCGGTGAAGGTGATTGTGATGGTGAACCCATCGGACCAGGTGGAGATGGTGGTTACTAAAACAGCAGAGCTGGTGGCGGTGGCCATTAGAGTAGCGAAGGTTGTAGTGGTGAGAGACGAGTGAGAGAGAGAGAGAGAGAGAGAGAGAGAGAGAGAGAGAGATTCAGTGGGGGTTGAGAGACGAGAGAGAGATTTGTGAGAGATTTTTTTTTTGTTTTTAGTTTCTCTGGACATGGGGAATAATTGGCATTCAAATGAGGGAAAGTTTTGTAAAATTTCACTAAGGGGGGAAACAAATTGAAGTGGCCCGCGCTGATTTATTTTAGAGAACTTTAGACACCGGTTGTTAAATAATCGATGTCTTCAAATAACAACGACATCAGAAAAACACGGGGTGATGTTATTACCTCTTTTAACATCAGTGGCATCCGCAACCGATGTCTAATGTGTGATGTCTATTCAACTTTTTCTTGTAGTGGATGGATGGTGGTCAGCTCTCTACAGTATGGTTGAAGGTAATCCTCAGTAGATTATAGTTATTAACATTGCGTAAAATAACAGGACAGGAACAAGGAAGGTGATCCTCAGTACATTATAGTTATTAACATTGCCTAAGATAACAGGACAGGAACAAGGAAGGTAAAGTTCAAAAAAAAAATAACCAACTAAAAATGGATGGAAACGAAGATTATCTGGGTCTATTTTGAATCCGAGCACTAAATAATCCCTCCTCTCAAATGCGACCAACTTGGATAATTCATGAGCCCGTCACATGCTCCCAAAAGTCATCATTTTGTTTGTGCACTTCATAGTTTAACTTAATTTTATGTCATGTACAAAGTGGCCAAAAGAGCATGGTCATTCACCTTGCACTACTACAATTCTCTAATACACACATTCAGACTGCAACTAACTATGATATCTTATAACTCAAATTGTCAGGTCTTTCATTGATGAGTAGGTTAGGTCGAAACAGACTTCAACATTCAACGAACGATTTCGGAGACAGCACTATTAATTGGGACCAGATTGAGATGTAGTTAAGAGATAATCCTGGAGATTGCAATCTGCTGATGTACAAAATCTTGTTCTTCATTTAAGAATGTAATGTACTGACTACTTCTAAGGCTGCTGAAGAACATGCATGCTTCCTTTCTCCACCCTCAAACTTTCAAAATTATCAAGAGATCACAGATAAAAAAATCCATGGCTGAGCCTACCATTTCCGTTCCTCAAAGTGAATTTTTTCAAGTATTTGATGACGCATTCAATATGATTATTAAGTTGTTGCTGCTCCTCAAATATTTCACACAACTGTGGGAGCTTAGTAATAATCTTGTTTAGTTAAATTTGTTTAGTAATAATGTTAGACTAAAAAAATGTATTGAATTGGAAGATTTTTATTATCATTTTTATGTATTTGTGTGTTTTGTTGTTGTTAATTTAATTGCATGCTTTAATTTCGGTAATTTAATAGTTAAATTTATTTTAATAAAAAAACAACAAACCGGATTATTATGTAGCATTTTACGTGAATCAAACGTTTCTTAATCAAGCGTTTTACCTGTTTTATATAATTTGAAAAAAATCAGAAAAACAGACTATTATCCAGCGTTTAACATTATTTTAAAAGTTTATTATATTATATTTATTATATTTATTTAGATAATATATCTGTTTATAAATTAATAGTAGTAACTAATACTTTATTAATTAATCAATTAAGTAATTGATGCAAAATGTAAATTAATACAAAATTAAATGTAATAAATTGTATTAAAAATTATTAACAAATATGAGCTGTCAAACAAAACTACTACTAGAGGCAATTGTGCATAACAAGGTGAGTAAAGTGGAATTTTAAAACACAATTGCCAATAAAAAAATTAAAAAGAAAAACTAAAAACGGAAATTGTGAATCAAGCTTCTCTGTATGCAATGACAAGCGGACCCTATCACACAATTCTGAAGACATCTGCGACAATCTTAGTTCTCGAAGACAATTGAGAAATGACAAGATCAGGGATATGAGCAACTTTGTAAAAGTCGGGTCCTTGTTCACCATTTTCCGGGCGAACCTTGTCGCGGAATTCTGAAGGCATCCAACTCAATATTAGTTTTCGAAGGGAGTTGAGAAAAATGAGTCCTTCTGGAAGTTCCTCCAACTTTGGACATTTACCAATAGACAACTGTTGAAGAACAGGCATGCTTCCTTTCTCCACCCTCCAACTTTCAAAATTGTCAAGACGCCACAGATAAAGACGGGTGAGTCTTGGGAAACCCATGGCTGAGCATACCATTTCCTTTCCTTTGTATACGTTACCTAGTAAATACAAATCCCTCAAAGTTGGAATCTTCTCCAGTACTCGCATTGGGTCTTCCTCCAGGCACGATCTCCATAAGATTAACGTGGTGATACGAATCAAAGACACATCAATAAGATTATGATTAAGTTCCTGCCGCTGCTCCTCAAATATTTCAGACAACTCTGGGAGCTTTCCGTCCATTTGTAATTCCTGAAGGCTGAACTTATGATTCCAAAACAGCTGTCGGATCATGTCTGGATCATTTCTGAATCCTGGATCAGCAGATATCTGCATAACAAGGCTCATGTACCGGATAGAGGAATTTGATGACAAGGCTAAATCAGATAAGTACTTTAACATCTCTTTCACATCATCATAACCACCCTCTGCTCTTAGCTTTAGTTTCCGAAGACCGGATAATTTTGGTAGATCCTTAATCTCACACCACTCAGTAATGAAATTTTCGAGTGTCTCTAATTTGCTCAGTCCATTGAACCTTAATTTGGTATTCTTCAGTAATTTGAGAGAGACCCGAGGAGGTAAATACAAATGACGCAAAAATGACAACTTGCCCAAATCATTACTTAACACTGGTGATGTCCAAGGTACGTCTAGGTTGAGTGTCTGTAGCAGCACCAACTTTTGTATAAATGGAAAAGTTTTCAAATTAGAACCCCTTAGGCTGAGATAGCGCAAATAAACAAGGCTGCCTAATACTCTTCCAATATTAGTACCATAAAAGGTACCTAAAACAGATCGTCTACTATGTGTTACTCTTTCAAGAGACAAAACTCTTAGCAACTTAAAATTGGCCAAATACAGTCCCAATCGTAGTTGCTGACTTTCATCTTCACGATCCAGAAATAAAATTGATCGGTATTGTTGGTGATTGGGTTTCTTGGTAAAGTAGGAATTAGCTTCTACGCCACTTTTCAGATAAAATACAAGTTGTCTAGTTTTAGCTTCCCGGGAGATAACTGAACGATTGAGATTCAAATCATTTCCTTCTCCAGTATCAATTACTTTGAAAAAATCTTCTGCTTTTGCCTGGGATAAAGATAGGTCTCTCATAAGATCATGAAGAGAACAACTTTTGAACTTCGTAAGAGATGATTCCAAATCATTAAACCTCACTTGAACCATACTCCTATGGACAAGTTCTCCCATGTAAGATTCAGCGACTTGCATCATTGTTTCTCCTTCCTTTTTATCACTCGATAGTACCATCCCTTCAGCGATCCACAACTGATATAAATTTTCTGCATCGATCCATTCATCTTCCATAAATTTACCTAAATATAGAAAGCATGGCTTCAGCTGCGGGGGTAAGTCATTGTAACTCCAACCTAAAACATTTAATATTTGACTTTCATAATCTTGTCCCGATCCTTTCCCCCTCTTCAGGGATGTGATAATGTCACCATGTACCTTCTCCCACTCTATCAGTGATGGTTTAGTGACAAGAACTCCACCCAAGGTTACTATGGCTAGTGGAAGACCACCACAATTTGCCACCATTTCTCTTCCCAGTTCTTCCATTTTTTTATAGTCTCTAGCAACGTCTGTAACAGACAAAACAACAAGAAAGGTATGTATAAGCCCACATAATATTAAGCTAGGGCGATTCATTAAGAAAAAAGAGAACACCTGGAAACCTCTTCTCCTGCTTCTTTTTCACGAAACAAATTACTTATGGTCAGGAACTCTGTAGGAAAGCAACTGGTTTTCCGTAAGTTTCAAAACACGGTTTAACTACTTTTATTGTTCATACTAGGAGTTTCAGAGTTTTTCATTTGATTTTTCAAGTCTAGTTTTACAAAAATCAGCTGTTTCATAAGAGGTGTCATAACTTTGCAGTCCATTTACTTACCTTAAACAGATGAAATGAAATTAACAAGAAAGGTATGTAAATTACCTACATAACCTCCTCTTGTAGGAAGTGCTTTCAACTGAAGTAGCTCCCAACTTTGATCGGGGCTTAGAAGTCCTGGTTGGTGAATGAGTCCATTTGGATTTACGTACTCAGCAACATCAATATTACGACTTGTAAGCATTAATTTGCTTAAAGATTTTCCAGCAGTGAAAGCCGCCTTTATAGAATCCCAAGCATCATTTGACCAAATGTCATCAAGTACTATCAAACATTTCTTCTTTTGCTGGATTTGTAGCAGATTCTCCACTAGCTTGTCTTCGTCCCAAGTAAAGATTTCCTCTTTCTTCTCATGGACGAGACCTATAAGTATTCTCTGCAACACTTGTCTCGTTTGCCACTTTTGTGAAATGGAAACACAAGCTAAACCTGCAAAGTGAGTCTTGATGGTGGAATGATTGTATATTTTGTGAGCCAGAGTTGTCTTACCTAGACCTCCCATTCCACAAATAGAGATGAGCGGGTATGAGGCATCACTTTCATCCACCAGATATCCAACCAATCTGTCAACATCGGCTTGAAATCCAACAAATAACTCTGGTTCAACAGTAGTGAAAGTGTGAAATCGCTTTAGCATTCCTGGTTGTCCATGAGATGAATTTGATGATTTAGGGGAATCTAATGTTGATTTGATATTACAATTACGAAAGCGATTGAAGAGAAGAGACATCTTTCTTTTAATATCTTTGAGCTTTCTTGAAAACGTCCTTGTGTTCATCCTCTGCATTATTTTTCCAGGGGATGATAAAGCTTTGACAAGATAAGTTTCGACGACATGTTCAGCATCATAGGCAAGCTCCCGTACATCCGCAAGCAGAATACGGATATTTTGGTCATGTAACCTTGAATCAGCATCTGGTAAAAAAGTCTTGATCCGCATGAGTTGCGTCACCAGTTCTTGAATTTCATCATGCACTCCATGCAGTACTTGAGCTTCTTCAGACAATAAATCAGTGATCCTTCCGACAACAATGGACACAATTGATTCAGCCATTCAGAAACCAAGCAGTACAAAATGCAGTAGTTGCAATGCAGATGGAATGGCCTTCTGTAAAATGTTAAGCGATAAGGATTGTATGGTGAAGGTTTTGGAAGGAAGAAAGTAAATAATTGTAAATAATTATATACTCATTTTTATATTAATAAAGAAATTTTTTCATTTTATGTTGAAGTTTCTGAACACCAACCAAAGTTAGGTAGATAAGGAATGTGTGGAGAAGGTTTTCAGAATGATGAACTTTGAATAATTGAGTGGTGAAGGGCCGTTGAATAATTGTACTCTTCGAAGCTCAAATATCAAATTGGTCCCGCAGGAGCCACGGGATATGACTTCGTTCATCAGTCCCAACAACTATATCATATACATAATTGAAGTCGTCATAAATCTTAATGTGCTCGAACATTAAGATTTATGACGGTCAAATTCAAATACAGTATGTGCTCGCTCGAAGTAGATCCAAAAGTTTTATTTTGCATGTTATCACGGTCAAATACGTTAATGACCCCTGTTTCTGAAGACCAACCAACCAATTTAGGCAGATCAGCTTTAACCTCACCTCTTTAAATTATTACCTGTTCAGGAGTTGTAAGATGAAGACTGGACACATTCAAATTAAAGATCAGATGAGGAAGAGATATAAAAAACTGCAACCAGATATCTTTCGACAAGGAATATATCAGTTATCCATGATATTTTGTCAAGTATTTTGAATTTTGTAAATTTTCAACTACAAAAAACTCCAACGTTGCTTAACCTTAACCCGAGGTTAGATAAGAACTCCTTTTTGAGGAAGGAGATGGTTTGTTCTGGCACAGGTTTTCCCCAACTCACAAGTCTCGCACTGTGGAACCAAGGATGCATGCCTAATCTCTCCTGCTCGGAAATTGGAAGATGCTGCAAGTTAATTGAGTTCCCAGAAGAAATAATTTTTTGTCTGGGCTAAGTCTGAGACTGATAAACCGGTTTTTATTCATGCTTACTCCATGTTAACGGTGCATGTACCGTACAATTCTATGTTATCTTTTAACGTAATCAATTACCTTAACATAATCAATTACCTTAACATGGCTAAACCATGTCCGTATGTTATGTGCATCTCCACTGGTATAAAAAAATGAGAACATTCCTATTCCTTTTGCCATTAAACACTGCATCGCCATACTTGCCCATCAAACATTTCTCTACCAACTCCATACTCTTTGAAAAGAGTATTCTTTTGAGCTCAATGAATCTGAACTGGATCAGATTGGTGCACGTACTCTTCAACTCCAGAGCTTTGATATGTCTAAATATAAATCTAAATGTGATATGTCTAAATATGTGCTCAAAGTATCTCTTCTAAGTATTATAGTAGTCTCTTTTATGTGTTGGCTTAAAGAAGCATATTGGAGTAATCTGATTTACAGCTAATTTGCTTGGAACTATTCGATAATTCTGATTGAAATGCATATGAAATTGCTTTTTGTAATCTCTGAACCGGTATTCAATAGTATTTCTTTTCTTCTTTGATAAAAACACGCACATAAATGTAGACTGAATCTACTGGGTAATGGTAGTAGATGACAGGCTTTAGGTGCTGCCATAAACTGAGCCAGAACATGAACTGGATATGAAATATCAGGACGTGAAATAGTAAGATAGATTAAACGTCCCACAATACGTCTATACTGAGAAACATCTGAAATAACAGCAGAGTCATCAGAAGTGAGAAGATGGTAATGAGAAACATCTGAAATAACAGCAGAGTCATCAGAAGTGAGAAGATGGTAATGATATAATTCAGAGACAATCATGGAAAAATTAATCTAAAAAACAATTAAGACAACTAATCTAAAGCCAAGTAAACATACCAATAAGGTGGTCCTGTATGGCGGCTAATCAAAATCTTTCATCATCCATTTTGTCTCTTTCTTCTCTACTTGCTTTTGATTCCCCACAATAATTGAATTTATTCATGTTAGTTAATTTATACTCTTGAAGAACTTCTAACAACTTTGTGTATGATTTTTCTAATATGATTTTTCAGATTCACCGTAAATTTCTTTTATGTGTAAAAATATTAGCATATGGTACATATCACTTGCATCATTAAGTTAAATATCTCTGGTTCAACAGTAGTGAAAGTGTGAAATCGCTTTAGCATTCCTGGTTGTCCATGAGATGAATTTGATGATTCAGGGGATTCTAATGTTGATTTGATATTACAATCACGAAAGCGATTAAAGAGAAGAGACATCTTTCTTTTAACATCTTTGAGCTTTCTTGAAAACGTCCTTGTGTTCATCCACTGCATTATTTTTCCAGGGGATGATAAAGCTTGGACAAGATAAGTTTCGACGACATGTTCAGCATCATAGGCAAGCTCCCGTACATCTGCAAGCAGAATACGGATATTTTGGACATGTAACCTTGAATCAGCATCTGGTAAAAACGTCCTCATCCGCTTGAGTTCTGTCACCAGTTCTTGAATTTCATCTTGCACTCCATGCAGTACTTGAGCTTCTTCAGACAAATCAGTGAGCCTTCCGACAACATTTGACACAATTGCTTCGGCCATTTTGAAACCAAGCACAAAACGTAGTAGTTGAAATGCAGATGAATAGGCTTCTGTAAAACCACTTTGAATTATTACCAATGAAATGATTTTCCTAAGCGAGGAATGAAGCATATATATTAATCTGATTTACAGCTGATAATTCTAATCGAAATGGCTTTTTGTAATTCTTTTTCTTCTCCACTTGCTTTAGATTCCCCACAATAATTGATTTATGCCTGTTGATTAATTTGTACTCAAAGAATTTCTAACAACTCTGTGTATGAGTTTTCTAATAACCTGAATTTCTAGTACATATCACTTGCATCATTAAGAATGACTGAGGTCTCCATATATAAAAATACAAACAAGAGGTCCCCATATTTTGCGTCTTTCTTTTTCGTGATTTTAGATTCTTCTTGTATATAGAGGTCAAGTATTGTTTTGTTGATAATTAGTGTTGAAAAATGATCGGACTTAACCCATGTAACATTAGACGAGTATTTTGATCATTGAGTTTCTCGGTTTATTATGAAAAACCAAACATGCCCATTTCGTCTCTTTCTTCTCAACTTGCTTTAGATTCCCTACAATAATTGATTAATGTCTGTTGATTAATTTGTACTCTCTTGAACTTCTAACAACTTTGTGCATGATTTTTCTAATATAATTTTTCAGATTCACCATAAATTTCTTTTATGTGTAAAAATATTAACATATAGTACATTTCACTTGCATCATCACACGGTCTGGTTAAATAAAAATACAAATAAGAGGTCTGTACATTTTGGGCCTTTCTTGCGATTTTTCACTCGTAATCGTGCTTCCGTGTTTAGAAAAAATAAAAACAAGTGATAATGAATGTAAATTTGACATAATTTCACTTCAAAATTTTACTTACAAACGTATTTAGAAACCAAACATAATTGTATAAATTGTTATGCAGATGTTATAACATATTGTAAAACAAAGTTCCAGTGGTGTGAAGGTACAAAATAAAGCTACAAGGAATGAGTGGACAAACTTTTGTTTGTTAAAGGTCCTGCATGGTGCCCGAGTAATAACACTTTCATCATGAAAGATTCTTCTTGTTTGTGCTTTTAGACTCTAAAGCAACAATGAATCACTCAATTGTTGCATTACTCTAAAGCAACAATGATTCGGACAATGTGTTAGTTCTTAGTCGTGTCCATGTGTTCTATCAATCACTGCTATTCTCTACTACCATGACTCTACATCAACTGTATGTGATTCTAATTTTACGGGCTACGGTTTCCCGCAAAACATAATTTTAGATGAGTTGGTTAGTTACGAGAACATCTAACACTACCACTATTTCCTGGTAAATGGCAAATCACAGTCAAACATTACTTTCGGTGTTGCTTTAGACCACAGAGTATAAAAATGTAGTCATGTAGAATTGGGTGGCAATAATCAGTTGAACCTCCATTTTTATGTATTAAGGGGCTTTCTAAGAAAATCCCAAGCTAGTGATCAATAAACTATAATCTTACAGGACTACAGGGAGTTGATTTGAGAACATGTCTTGCCTCCTTCACTACCTAAACCCACCATCACCATGACATGCATATTGTTTTAATGACATGTCACAAAATGAGCATGTGGATCCATGCTTCAACAACGGAACTGCACATGATTGTACACAGATTTGTTAGCATCTAGTACATATCACTTGCATCATCAAGAATGACGAGGTCTGCATAAAAAAATACAAACAAGAGGTCTGCACATTTTGCGTCTTTCTTTTTCCTGGTATTAGATTCTTCTTGCATGGAGGTCAAATATTTTTTGTTGATAATTAGTGTAGAAAAATGTTCTTGCATGGAGGTCAAATATTTTTTGTTGATAATTAGTGTAGAAAAATGATCGGACTTATCACAGATAAAATTAGATGAGTATTTTGATCATTGAGATCCTCTGTTTTGAGGTGCATTACCAAAATAACAATAGATTATTCAATAATGATCCCATTGAGCTGAATCATTTTATTAAAAATATTACTTAAATCTGTAGTTGTAGAGATATGAATTTGATATTAGGATGAAATACTGTAGCAAATAAGTATTATTTAGTTTCTTACTCAAGATTGTATTGATATGAACTCCTATTATAACCGGAGGTTGGTTAAATAAATTTGGCTTTTCAAAATAAATTTATATACTTGTAGGAAATCAGCACATTGCTATTATTGTGTTCCACCCAAATATTAACATAATTTACTCTAAAATGATTTATAATAATAAATAAGGATAAGTTCAGGAATGATTTTGAACTTTTCAATATTTCGGATTGAAACGCAGATGACATGACCTTTTGTAATGTTTAAACCAGTATTTGATCCTAACATTTTTCCTTTTTTTGACAAATGTAGATTGTATGCAAAACTATTTTGATTAATAATATAACCTATAGTCTTACGATCGACTATTATATATTACTTTAATTGTCAAGTATGACGAGATCTGCTGATGTATGGGTATGAGGCCATGGTTCCCGTGGAGGTAGGAGCTGGATCCCTCCGGAGAGACGTGTTTGTTGAGGAAAATGTAGAAGTTAACCAGAGACTTCACTTGAATTTGTTAGACGAAGCCCGAACAAACTCTCAATTAAAGCTTGCTGCATATCAGCAGAGAATCACAAGGTATTTTAATAAAAAGGTAAAATCCGTACCATTCAAGGTTGGGGATCTTGTGTTGCGAAAGGTTATGCCCAATACTAAGATAGCTCAGCACGGGGTGCTTGGAGCTAATTGAGAAGGACCGTACAAGGTCAAAGCTATACTCTGGAAGGGAACGTATCGCTTGGGAGATCTGGATGGTAAACTTATTCCTCGAGCGTGGAATGCGAATTACTTACGGAAGTATTATCAGTAGGGTGTGGCTGTGTCCCCCTCGTTTTCATGATTAATAGCAAATAAATTCCTTCTAGCCTAGGGGGTAGTACATGTGACTGCGAACCTTGGAACTAGCAGAAGGAAGAAAATTTTCAAATAATTTCCCCATAGAGCATAGTAGCCGTGGGACTGGTGTAATTTGTACACTAGAGCGCATTATCAATAAAAGAAAGAAGTTATTTCAAACTGCTTTATCTGCTTGGCATGAAAAAATTTTCATTTGAAGAACACTAGAGGCGCGCCCTATGTTAAGGCGCGCCCTATCGAATAATTGTTATTTCATGACATAGTATGCATACGCGAAAGGACGCGCCTAAAAAAAACTGACGACGAAAGAACAAAAGTATATGGCTAGTCAAATAAACTAAGGTAAAAGTCCTCCAGATTAAGGCGCGCCCTTGGGCTGACACTTAAGTAAATTATCGCAAGGGAATCACTGATAAGAAAAAGTACTTATTATTTGCAAAAGAAATAAGGCGCGCCCTCGTTTCTAAATGCTCCTGGAAAAGAGTCTATAGATCTCAATGACATGAGGACAATTTCGAGATCACATAAAAAGAAAAATACCCACAAATGTGCTAAATAAATATTCTCTAAATGTCAAAGGGCGCGCCCTATAGTGACATAAGTCATAACAAACTGACTAAAGATTTATGAAAGCATGATATAAAGGCGCGCCGTCATGGAAGTATGAGTCTCATGTTTTTGGAAATATAAGATGGCCAAGAAAAAGTCAAAGTGCCTTAAATAAGTCATGGTAACAAATTGTTGTGCATATTGAAAAAGATAAAATCATAATAAGCCATACGAAATGTCATGATGCAAAGGTAAAAGAGTAGCAAAAAATAAGTCATACAACTTTGCACAGCATCAAAAGAGGGCTGGCTCCTCAGAAGTATTTAAAACTTAAGTTCGAATGCAGGATAAACATAAATCAGGGCACGCCCTGAGATTCATTTGTTGGGGGAATGGTTTGAAGAGGAACAGTAGGATCAGCTTCAGGCGCGTCCTTAGAGGTTTCATCTCTTGGCGCGCCCTCATCTTCTTCCTCTAATCCAAGCTCTACCCTCCTCGCCTTGATCTCAGCAGCATGCTCCCTCTTAAATTCTACCATCTCAGCAACCGTTTCTTCCCCAAACTTCTCAAAAGTGTAATCAGGATCATTGGCCACAAAACCAATCATGTAGAAGTGGAAACCATTGGCGAATGCTTCATCAGTCATTTCCCTCTTCTCATCAGGCCAGCCCATTTTCTGTTGCTCCTCAAGATACTCAATCCTTAAGTTGGCTCCACCAAGCTCAGTGTGGAGAGAGGTAGCCTTTTTGTTGGCAATCTCCAGCTGAGAAGTAAGATTGGCCACATCATCCTTGAGAAAAGAGATTTCAGAGTCATTGGCTTTGATATCTTTAGCATGCAGGAAATCCTTGTCTCTAAGGGTGTTCCTCAAGATGTTATTATCATCCTGCAACCTCTCTAGGCGCGTCTTCTATTCAAGAAGCTTGTCCACCACTCGGGTGGAGTGGACGAACAATTGGCAGGATGCTTTTATAGAAGCACGAGTGGCCTCTTCCCAAGTCCATGGCTTGCCACTGTTCCACTTCTTCATCTGAAACATGAAGGGAACCCATGGGGCCAAGAGAATTCAAAGCAGCGGATGAGCCTGAGGGCGCGCCCTCCGTCCTGGGCTTTTTAGGCGCACCCTGTTTCTCCGTAAGATCAATTATGGGCCTTTTTGAGACAGGAGTTGTCTGAGGAATAAGAGTAGAAGTTGGGACGGATGCCTCTGTTGTAGGAGCATCTTTCTTTGCCTTAGGCCTAGGTTTGTCAACAGGGCGCGCCCCGAAGGATTTGGGGATTCTTGGAGGAGCCATGTCTGCATAAAACATATAACATGTTAATTTAACGTGACAATTAGGGGTGCTGAGCAAAGCAATAAATAAAGGCAAATGATAAAGATAACACTGATAAAAATGTATAATAGTGCCACGCCTAGAGTGAAAGGGCGCGCCCTAAGGGACGGAAAGGTTAACAATATTAACAGGAATTTATATCTAGTATGTTAATGCAAAAGCTAATAGAAAGGAAAATTAGGACACACCAAGTATGAAAAGGCGCACCAATAAACTCTACAATTATTGAACCTGAAGGGTCTTGGCCTTGAAGAGAGTCATCTTCTGCTTCTTCTTCTTCTTCTTCAGCCTCTTCTTCACTATCTAGGTCAATGACACGGGAAACAGGGGCACTTTTCCTAAATTTTACATATTTACACTTCGTTCCTACTTGGTTAGAAAGGATTCCGACTCGCATCAAGTTGGTCCGGGTGACTAAGGTCTTTAAGTTCCACCTGTCAGCCGCCACTCTGAGAAGGGCTTCAGCTCATTTTTTGGGCTCGCCCTTAAGTGGTTTGGCCACTGGTCTGTTTGAAAAAGTATGAGGATGTAAAAAAAAAAAGAAGGTAAAAATAAATAAAGGGCGCGCCCTTACTTGGTGACTTGTTGAATCTTATCCTTAATCTAGGAACGTCATACAAGTAAAAGATGTTTTCCTTCCAGCCTTTTTCATGGCTGAGCTTTTCAGAGGAGAAACCTTTCTTGTTATGCTGCTTATCTACGACCAAGTAGTAGTACCCGTGGTCAGACTTTCTCAGGTTGAAAAAATAAGTGACTTCAGCCATTGAAGGCTGGGGAAAACTCAGGTCCGTGTAGAGAATGAACAGGGCCAGAATAAATTTGTAGCTGTTGGGAGAGAGTTGGAGTGGAGCCACGTCGTAAAGTTCTATCACTTCCCTAAGATAGGGATTTAAAGGCGCGCCTATTCCTAAGGATACCAACTTAGGGTTGGTTACCATCCTAGGGGTTTTGAAGTTCCTCCCATAATTGAAGATATGGGGCCGCATCATGCTTAAAGGGCGCGCCCATATGCCCTCAATATCATAAAACTCTATGAGCCATCCTAGTTGCTCATCTAAACAAGCTGAGGACAGGCCCACGCAGAAAAGCTTCCCATGCTCCTTCCTGAAGCGTTTCTTCACAGCTTCATTGCAGGGTTCAAATTCATCCCAATCAAAGTCTAATTCACTGTTAGAAACTTCCCAGTGTTGGAAGGGGATTGGAGAAGGTTCGGGAGAGGTGGAAAATTGGAAGGAGTCCTCATCAAAGAAATTCGCTTCATTGCGAAGTGGCGATACATTTCCTTCAGGCGCGCCCTCAGAAATAGGAGAAGTAGGCGCGCCCTGTGCTTGTGAGGATATAGGCTTGGAGAAACAGCCCTGTAGGAAACTTTGGAAGGCCCAGAACCTACATTGACGCCCCTCTCAACACCCCTATACCTGTCAGCGTTCAAACTCTCGAACCAGTCATCGTCGTCCAGTTCTGTATTAATTGGGGCTGGGGATCTATCCTTTTGGACTATTTTTTGCTTCCCAAGTCTACGAGATAAAGGAATGTTATTCATGGAAGAACTGTCTGAAGAATCTGCCATCAAGGTACCCTTTTTAGAATCTTGAAGAAGGCGCGCCACCCGGTTGAGAAACTCGGGAGTATGGTGGGCGTTTGGAGGTTGAGGGTCGAAATAGGTGCTTGGAGGCGAGTAGATTCCCAAATTGGTAAGGAAATCCTTGAATGGGTGAAAAGGATAGGACGCGCCTTCGTTTTCCAGCTGTCAAGAAAATTAAGAAAGATTGAAGGCGCGCCCAGATCAGAAATTAGGAAGAAGGAAAACTAAAGAGCAATAAAAGGAGGGTATTGAAAAGATATCATGCTCTAATAAAAGAGATGGGATTAAAATTATCCTATCACAATAAAAGACGAGCCTTATCATAAGAAGGCACGCCATAAAGAATCACCTAGTCTATTTTAAAGGATGTGTTTTATTACAAACAGGCGCGCCCTGTTATGGTCACGTGCAGATTATAAGCTAAAGATAGGGTGCGTCCTAAGCCGCTAGTGGATTCTAAAGACACAGATGGTCGTGTGCAGATTGTAAGTAATGATTCTTAAGGCATAAGGGCCCTAACGATTGAAATTCTCAAAAACACAAAATTGAAGTTGATTACCCTATGATTTAGGATCTAAATGAGCAAACACAGATATATACATTTATATATACACAGATACATACAAGAACTTGTACATTCAAGAAATGGAAGATGGAAAGGTAACATGACATGCAATGTGATTTACTTAACGAAATTCAGAAATACAAGAAGTTTTTCGTACCTTTTCGAATGGAGAAGAAGTTGACCAGAAAAGATTTGAAGAATGACAGTGGAGAAAGTTGATTCCGAGCAAAGGTTCGCCGCTGGAGTTGAAGCTTTTAGTAAGAAAAGAGAAAATAAAAAGAAAGGGGAGAGTAAAAGTGAAAATAAAAATGACTGATGGTGACCTGTATTTATAGGTAAAAAGGACAACTGTCAAATCTATCACGTCAATCACGATTCTCGAAGAATGAGGAAAACTGTTTCAAATCATTTCAAATTTTAAGACGCGCCCTCTTGAAGGCGCGCCTCATAAGTTTGACAGCGGTTTGAAATTCAGAATGCGCGAAAATAAGAACTTTAAACAGATCAGACCCTGTTTAGGGCGCGCCCAGTAAAGTAATATTGGAAAATATGTTTATACAAATTTTGATAAGGATGAGGACAAAATTCCAATCCCATTTCCAATGACATATGGAATTTGGGGGTAGTTGTTATGCCCAAAAATTGGTATAAATAATATTCAGATTGAGATTGATAAAATAGTCAAAATTGAGGAAGAAATGCCTAAAATTAAGGAAAAGAGGCGCGCCCTGGGTGTATGAAAGACGCGCCCTATGTTTTGATGGTTGATGAAGAAGTTGCTGTTACTTGACCCCATGTATAAAGGGGCGCGCCCTCAGCATAAGGGGAAGGCGCGCCCAGTGACTAAGGAAAGGTGGGGAATTTCCAGATCGAATCTCCTCCTATGGTAAGTTTTAGGACGCGCCCTAAATGAACAGAAGATCTTGTGAAGACTTCAAACATGACTGCTTGGCTGGGTTCTTTGGAAGATTCAAGGAAGATGAAGATTATTATTACTAACCTATTTGATGCAGGTATCCTATTGAAAAACTCCTTCCTGTAGCACATCTACAGGAAAGACGGTGTCTGTGGTCAGAGACCTCCAGGGGTATGCCTGGACTGAAGGCCTCCTCCTGTAGTCAATGGGTGTCCTCATTGGGGATGTGGGGTGAAATCTGGTATGTGCTTTGGGAGCTCTGTCTCTGTAGTCAACTGTTGTCCTCATTGGGAGACTTTGGAGTATCCTGCACTTTGCACCCAAAAGCTTGGGATCACTTGTTCTGCAATCTGGTAGGGGCTCCTTATCGGGGGACAAAGATGCGTCCAACATTTGGGGTGAATCACGGCTATACCTGCATCCGCGGACTAGAGAAACAGCTGGTAGCGGAGGGTTATCCTTGGCCAGGGAGATGCCTTATCCGTGAAGTCTAGAAGCCGCGGACGAGCCTTGGGCCTTTGTGGTTGGGCCTCATCGGCGGACATTCCTAAATCTAGTAGAAGACGGTTTATAGTGGGTTTCCCATTGGGCCTCGGGATAAGAAATCTAGGCCCATTAGGTTTCTTATTCCCCAAGAACTACGTGGGCTTGATTCCCTATAAATAGGGATACGTAGGCAAATTGTAAGGGGTCAGAAGCGAGAGCACAAAGGAGCCACCACTAACCCTAAGCAACCTCAGCCCCCAATAATTACCACCACCAAAACATTGTTCATCTGTTCCGACTAATACTATTCATCGGAACCACTGGTTACTGTTCACGTTTCCGACATGAAACCGCCATCACAGATCTTATTTCCGGCTACGAACCTCAAACTTTGTTGCTCCCAAATTCCTCCGTCAACAAATATATAATAAGATTCGACTGGTGACAGATGAATTCTCAAAATACAATTAGCAAAGCAAAGAAAATTTAAAAGAAAAAACTGGAAAGGGAAACTGTAGCATATACAATTGATTTGCTACATAGTTGATATTGGAAATTAAGCTCATTTTTTTCTTATCTGGATATCAGGGATATGAGCAACCTTGTAAAATTTTTCCTGAAGGGAGTTGAGAAATATGATTCTTCATCTTTGTGCTTTTAGATTCTTTTTGCTTTCCTCTGGTCTGAGGTGCATTACAGTCCCGTTAATGGGAATGAAAATATTAATCCTATGTTTTTTGTGTTTGGTTGAGGGGCTTCTCTTGTCAAAAACTAGCACATATAATTTAAGTCATTCCAATTCATATTTTCCTTTCCTCGACATACACTTGATATGAAATTAATTAACAGGTACTAGTCGGTAACATTGTCGAGCACGGATCCGAAATTAAAAATAATAGTATTACATTATTATTTACATAAAACTGAAACTAGTACAAAATATAGATAAATATAATATATAAAATGCAGTTAAAATATGTAGTTAAAAAAATCGAAGTTAAGTGTAATTCTAAAATTTCACCGTATAATTCTAGTTATGCATGCACCTAATTATCTAATTATTTTCTTATATAAATCCGACATGTTAACCTACTAATATAATTATTTTAAAGTAAACCGATGTTTGGATGTTTAGCAACAAATAAAAATTGAAGAGAAATAAAATTTACAAAGAGTAGAAGTTAATTTTTGTCAGTTGAGATTTTATTACACAAAATTTTAAAAATAGTTGTATAATTTTATAGTGAGTACCAATATTTAGGACCTAAACATGATTTCCTTATTAGTATAGATAGTTGATAACCCATGCTAAACGCGGGCCTGAGATTAAAAATATTGAATTAATTTTTGTAAAGAATTATTCATCATATGGGCGAAACACGAATTAAAATTAATATATTAATATCAATCTTAAATTGGTACTTGAAAAAAATAGTTATGTGGTTAAAAAGAATCGAATCAGATATGAAATTTTTCACGATAATTCTAGTTTTGCATTATTTTACTTGATATAGAAATCTAACATATTAGTTTTATTTTGTGAAACGAATTGTATCTCTATCTTATGAACCAAATATCTGTTATTTAGATAATTTAATATTAATTAATATAATTATATAATTATATAATAATTAGCCTTTTCAATATAGTTTATTTAATATTACTTAATTATCGATAAAAATTAATTTATAAATTAAAAGTAAATAGATGTTATTAAACATAATTTAATATTACTTAATATAATCTAAATACAACACATAAATTTATTAAAGTTAAAATAAATTTTTTAATTTAAAGTAAATAAACGTTATGATGGACAGTAACAAATACAATCGTTAAATCAATAATTTTCAGTTTAAAAATTAATAAATGTTACTAAAGTCATTTGCTATTACTTAATTATTTTTAAAATTATAGAAAATAAAACTGAGAATATAAGTCAATTCGTGTTAATAGTTTACTTTGTAGTTAGTAGTTTTTCAAACTAAAAGTAAATATATGTTATTTTACTTAATTTAACGTAACTTAATAAATTTTTAATATAGGTTATTAAAAAATAAAGTTTAAAGAGAATATAAGTCAATTCTTGTTAGTAGTTTACTTAGTAGTTTGTAGTTTTTCTAAAATTAAAAATAAATATAAATTATTTTACTTAATCTATCGTAACTTAATAAATTTTAAATATAATTTACAAATCGTTTAAAAAATATTTTTATTTTATAACGTTAAGTAGACAATGGGATGAATACTATCTAAAAAAGAAAATAAAATTTACAAAAAATAGAAGTCGATTTGTGTTAAAAACAAAGTTTATCGAGAATAGAATTCAATTTATATCTAATAAGTACCAAAATTTGGTATTTTAGTATTTTTAACACCAAATTATACACGTTTATTTATAAAGAGTATAGATTACTTTTAGTAAGTCTTTTATGCTTGCAAACTATTGAAAATTTTCTTTTATTCATCTTTTTAAAATTTTCATTCTCGGAATCAATCTCCTGTGGAATTGGCAAACCGCTTCTCAGATATCCGGTTTATTCGATTACCAGCAATAAAGTTGGTGACTGCACCTAAATGAGATATCTTGATCCAGCCATGACAATTCCAGCTAGCTTGGCTGCACCTGCCGAACTTGTTAAACAATGCGGGTCGACAAACAGCCCTGTATTCAGTTACAATTTTGGTTCGACCTCCATTCTGGTTATCCAATAATGAGAACCGTTAAATTATGTTCATTATGCTCAAATAATTCAAGGCCATATATTCTAGGACCAATATGTTCTAGGACCACTCTGATCCTTTTGTCTCTCATGATTGGTACTAACTTCCAAGCCTGTTTGTCTAATAGTTAGTTTGTTAGTGACGGTCTGAATTGTCTATTTGTCTTGCTCTATTAATTCAGTCGCTGGCCTCATTTTGAAGACTATGCAGAATTTATAATATCTATTTTTGAGCTCTCTAAAATTATCTCTGCATCTTTATTGTTCAAGGTTATATCTATCATATTGTTTCTTGATTTATGATTATTTGAATCTTGTTTATCTTGTCATCATGGTATCAGAGCCCTTCTAATCATCTTATTGATATTGGTTCAAGTAATAAGAAGTCACTCTTAAATCTTTTAATTCAGATTTATTTATTTTTCCTTTCTTCTGAGATTTACAGATCTAGTTTTTTCTTCGATCTTCTTCTTTGAATCATGGCTAATGCCCGCCTCTCTTATCAAGACATGATTAACCCATTGTTCTTGCATCCATCTGATAATGCCAATTTTATTCAAGTTGACAAGCTTGAAGGCAGTTCTGATTACAGAGCCTGGAAAAGAGCCATGGAGATAGATTTAATCTCTAAACGAAAGCTTGGATTCGTGAAAGGAACAGTTCAAATACCTGTGGATGATCCTGTGAAGGCAGAAATGTGGGAAACCAGTGACAATATAGTAATTTCTTAGATCACTGCTAATGTTTCTCCTACTATAAAGCGATCTGTTATTTATATGACTTCTTCTAAAGAAATCTGGGATAATCTAGAGCTGCGTTTTTCTTTAACAAATGGATCTCGCAAATATAAACTTAGTAAAGATTTATATGATATCAAACAAGGTCATCTCAGTGTCAATGATTACTATACTGCAATGAGAACAGTCTGGGAGGAGTTAGACTCCATGAATGTGTTACCTGCTATTCCAAATCCCACTGTTGAGGTTACAAAACTCTTGGCTGAAATCGCCCTCTAGAGAGAAGAATCTAAGTTGTTTCAATTCTTGAATGAATTAAATAAAGTTTGTGCTCCATAAAAGAGCCAATTATTGCTCGCTAACCCTTTACCAAGTGTGGAAAATGCTTCATCCGTTATGCAGCAAGAGGAAGTTCAAAGAGAGTTGCTGCAAGGATCAAAACCAGACAACAATGAGTTCTTAGCCATGTACATCAAGGGTACAAATTCAAGAATCTTCAGCTGCACTGCCTGTGGAGGAAAGGGCCATACCCAAGATCGATGTTGGACATTTGTGGGCTATCCTAAATGGCACAACAACTATAAAGACAACACAGGAAATTTTTCAGTCAAGCCCAGTGCAAATAAACCCAGGTGGACATCCAATCCCATACAACAAAACTTCAGAGCCGCAAATTCAGCTCAGGTGGGAGAGTCAAGCACTGAGAACACCTTCTTCACACCAGAGTAATTAAACCATCTTGCACAACTTATGCAATTAATCACTCAAAGCTCTCAGGATGGAAATGAACCTCCTGAAACTCCCTTCTCTGGCATGATGAGCAGCAACAAACCTCTTGCTAACTACTGTGATTAGATCATTGATTCAGGTGCATCAGACCACATGACACCTTATTTGAGCAACATTGAGTCTCCAGCATTCATGCTATCTTCAACCAGCATTAACCTTCCAACTGGTGCCACAGCCAAAATCACTCATAATGGTAACACTACTCTCTCTAATGGATTATTATTGAGTAATGTGCTGTGTGTTCCTTTTTTCAAGCATAACTTGCTATATATGCAAAAACTCATTAAAAATAATCAGTGTGAAGTTCAGTTTTTTCCTACTCATTGTGTTATAATTGATAGTCAGACTCACAACATAAAGGCTGATGGAGAGGCCAAACAAGGTCTCTATTATCTTGTTCATACCTCTAACCCTATATATTGGTTAAATAGGCATAATACCAGGTCTGTGAACTGTTTCAATTCTACCAAGTCTGTTACTCCCACTGTTAATATCTGGCACAACAGACTAGGACATGCCCCTTTCGCCAGACTTCAACTTATCCCTACTATCCCTAAACATAACACTAATTCTCAGATCTGTGTTACATGTCCTATGGCTAAGTTCAGTAATCTTCCATTTAACTTAAGTGAATCATATGTTGCTGATAAGTTTGATCTAATTCACATAGATGCATGGGGTCCTTACAAAGTTAGCACTCAAGGTCAACACAAATACTTTCTTACCATAGTGGATGATCACACTAGACATACTTGGATATCCTTACTTGTGCACAAGTCTGAAGCCTTCTCCGTGATTCAAGCTTTTCATCAGTATGCTAAAACTCAGTTTTCCAAATATATAAAGATAATAACGTCAGACAATGCTATGGAGTTTTCTGATCACAATTTTCTCAAATTTTTTCATGATTCTGGAATTCTTCATCAAGCATCTTGCTCTCACAAACCCCAACAAAATGCTAGGGTTGAGAGAAAGCACATACATATATTGGATGTGGCCAGAGCTCTCAGATTTCACTCTGATATACCTATATCTTTTTGGGGGGATTGTGTTCAAGCTGTCGTTCACATTATGAACAGACTTCCCTCGCATGTTCTCAACAATTCTACTCCATATGAACTTTTATTCAGAGAACCTATTAATTACTCAAATATCGGGGTATTTGGTTGTTTGGCCTTTGCTCACAATCCAACTTTTCCTAATGACAAGTTTGCTACTAAGGGAGTTCCTTTTTAATTCTTGGGATACCCTTCCAACAAAAAGGGGTACAAACTTCTAGACTTAACTTCCAACAAGACCTTTGTATCCAGAGATGTTCAATTCCATGAAACCATATTCCCTTACAGTTCTGATTCGTTATCTTAGTACATGAAGCCTTTACCTCTATCACCTAACACCATTCAACCCTCTGTTTTTGATGAAGTGGAATTTAGTGCAGAACCTGAAAATCAGCCACCACCTGCCTCTCCAAGTACTACCACATTCAATGAACCAGCTGATTTCTGTGATGACCATAATGATTCCAACATCACCACATATGTCACCTTGCAGCCACCACCTAGAAGATCCACAAGACAACACAAACCACCAGCTTGGATGCACCAATATCAAACCTTTCAAGCCAACACCCTCAACCCTCATGATTGTCAGGCTTCCAACCTAGCCTTTACTTCTATTCAACCACAATTCAGCTGCTTTCTGGCCTCTCTCACTACTCATACAGATCCTATTACTTTCAAGCAAGCAGTTGTAGATGAAGGTTGGGTATAAGCTATGAATGTTGAGCTGAATGCCCTTGAAATGAATCAAACTTGGAGTATCACTACTCTTTCATCAAACAAAAAAGCTATAGAGAGCAAATGGATTTACAAGACAAAGTATAAAGCTAATGGCACTATTGACAGAAAAAAATCCAGGTTGGTAATTATGGGATGTCATCAAACTTATGGAGAAGATTATAGTGAAACATTTTCACCAGTAGCTAAATTGACTACTGTAAGAACACTATTGGTTGTAGCTGCTATGACTGACTGGGAGGCAATCCAAATGGATGTCACCAATGCTTTCTTGCATGGTCACCTCCATGAGATAGTGTTTATGAAACTACCTCAAGGTTACTCACATATTGGATGCAGAATCAAACTGAATGATACTTCTGTCAAGACTGCATCAAATCTAGTATGTCAACTCAGAAAATCCCTGTATGGGCTCAAGAAGGCTCCAAGACAGTGGTTTTTTAAGCTGTCTACAACACTGGCGAATATAAACTTTGGCTCAGTCCAAAGATGATTACATTCTGTTCATTCAGACTACAAATACACACATTACAGTGGTACTGGCCTATGTGGATGATCTACTTATCTGTGGAAATAATCAGGCTCAAATTGATGCTCTAAAGCAGATGCTTTCAACCAAATTTCACATGAAAGATCCTGGACCAGTAAGGTATTTTCTGGGACTGGAAGTTGACAGAACAGAAGATGGATTTTTTCTTTCTCAACAAAAGTATACAAGGGACCTGCTAGCAGAATATGGAATATTGAATGTCAAGCCTCTCTTATTGCCTCTGGATTCTCATCTGAAATTAATAGCAACTAAAGGTGATCTACTTCCCAATCATGTTATCTATCAAAGGTTTCTAGGCAAGCTTATATATTTAACAATCACCAGGCCTGATCTATCTTTCTCTGTGCAACTGTTAAGTCAGTTTATGCAAGCTCCCACCACTGTGCATTATCAAACTGCTAAAAGGTTGTTAAGATATTTAGCAGGCACAATCTCTCAGGGTATTCTTCTGGCTTCTAAGAATGCTGCTCAACTCACAGCATATTGTGATAGTGATTGGGCCAGCTGCCCAATCACCATAAGGTCTACTTCTGGATACTGCATCTTTCTGGGATCATCTCCTATATCTTGGAAAGCAAAGAAACAGACTATAGTTTTTAGGAGTTCTGTAGAAGCTGAATATAGGGTCATGACTTTGACCACTTGTGAAGTAACTTGGCTTACTGTTTTACTCAAGGATCTGGGAATTTCTAAACTACCTCCGGCTATCTTAAACTGTGATAATCAACCTGCAATTGCTATAGCTGCAAACCCAGTTCTACATGAAAAAACCAAACATGTTGACATTGATTGTCATTTTGTCAGGGATGAACTTAAAGCTGGTAACATCACTACTGCCAAGGTCTCTTCTTCTGAGCAAATTGTTGATATATTCACCAAGATCTTGTCGGTCAAACTTCATCAAGCTCACCTTGACAAGCTTTCAAGTTCATTTCCCTCCTTGAAGCTTGAGGGGGAGTGTTGAATTATATTCATTATGTTCAAATAATTCAAGGCCATCTGTTCCAGGACCACTCTGATTCTTTTGTCTCTCATGATTGGCACTAACTTCAAAGCCTGTTTGTCTGATAGTTAGTTTGTTAGTGACAGTCTGTATTGTCTATTTGTCTTGCTCTATTAATTTATCCGGTGGCCTCATTTTGAAGATTATGCAGAATTTATAATATCTATTTTTGAGCTCTTTAAAATTACATCTGCATCTTTAGTGTTCATGGTTATATCTACCATATTGTTTCTTGATTTATGATTATTTGAATCTTGTTTATCTTGTCATCAAGAACCGTTAGATCTGAATATATTAAAATTATACACTACCTAATCTCGTACTTAGTAATAACTGTGAGTGTAAGATCAATAGTATATCTGATGCATATGAACACTCTATGTAGAATAAGAAATCTTACAAATGAATCAACTAAACATGTTATAGGGAGAATTTCGTATAACAGTGTTGGGGAGGTTGATGGGCGGAACAAGGATCAAGGACGGTGTTTGAGGGCGGATGAAGGTTGTTTGGTCGTGGCTGAGCTTGTATGTTGACTCCTTAAGAAAGAATAGGATTTATTATTCTCTATCAAATGTCGACACATGTCTCATACAAGTGCCTACGTACCCTATTTATAGGGATCAAGCCTCACGTAGTTCTTGGGGAACAAGTCACATAGGCTAGGGTTAGGACTCTTTAGCCCGTGTAGCCCTAAGCCCATGATAGAGTCAGACCTTCAGCCAATTAGTCACGTAAATCTCGACCGGCTCCACGCGCTTCCTATAACCTCACGACATCTCCGTATCTCTTCCCGTAATTATAGGAATAACCCGTGTCGGCCCCGAAATTTACGAGCAACTCAGTCATCTATGAGTCACTTTCCATGTTGCACACAAGGTCCTCTAATGCGGGGCGGCTTGGTTACCTCAGCCCGTACTGCCTTTCTTCTTAATCAATAATTATAATGTTACCTTTGATTTCATAAGATGTGGGCTCATGGGCCCAGCCCGTGTGTGAGCACCTGAACCCAGCTCACGTATAGACACCTGAGCCCACCTCGCGCGTAGACACCTGAGCCCACCTCGCGTATGGACACCTGAGCCCATCTCGCGTGTAGACACCTGAGCCCACCTCGCGTATGGACACCTGAGCCCACCTCGCGTATGGACACCTGAGCCCACCTCGCGTGTAGACACCTGAGCTCACCTCGCGTGTAGACACCTGAGCCCACCTCACATGTGAGAGCCCAGATGGCAAGTGTGATCCTATCCTACATATGTGATCCCAGCTCGCATGTTATGAGCCCAGCTCGTAAGCCATGAGCACAGCTTACATGCCATGAGCCCAGCCCGCATGTGCTGGCTCAAGTCGCATTAATCCATGGTTCTAGCCCACACATGAGAGTCCAACCATTCAGTGCACCTACAGGGACCTGTTTAGGGCCCATGGCCGAAAGCGGGCATAAGAACTACCTCCCAAAATTCCTGGTCGCTTCTTGAGGCTAGGAATTTTCTAGTCTTTCATGACCTCGCAGGTGTGAGCCCACCAGGCCGCACCAAGCCGCCTCGCGTGCCTCGCCTCGCATGCCTTTCAACTATGATGCATTTTGAACACATGACAGCTGTTGGACAGCTGGCATGGGGATTTGTGCCATCCCTTGAGATGGTGACACGTGTCCCTGGTCCTTTCTCTCTCCTATCCCTTATAAATATGTGGCATTTCAATTTCATTTCTCACAAACTCAAGAACACTTACCAAAACTATGCCCAATTTGCTCAAGGATCTACCACGGCGAAGATCATCATCTCCACAAGAACCGTCTATCGGCGGCGATATTCTCCGGGAACAGATTCATCAGGATCATCTTACACTTCTCCTACAAGTACCCCTTCGATCCTTACTCATTCATTTTCATACATATTTGTTCACATGCACCATGCGAGCACACACGACATGTTCGATACGAGCCCAAACACATTCACAACATGCGATGCGAGCTCACACACTCTCTTGTAACTCGATGCGATCCCACACACAATCACGACATGCGATGCGAGCCCGTCATTTAGATACCTAGGTGCGATTTCGTGTGAGATGTGAGAACACTTAGGCGCGACCCCATACTTGTTTTTTCTTTCTTTTTAGGGCCACACACTAATTTTCACCATCTTTTACAGATGTCGAGTGCGTCTTCAGCTCACTCTTACGGATCATCTCGCTCCTGCTCGAGCCCGGATCATTCCTCCTCCAGCCCGACTCGCTCTTCAGCTACTCCATCTCCATTAAACCAATACCCTCCTGAGCAGCGAGGCTCAAAGGACTTCCAACGCGAGCTGACCTCTCTTTCTGGCCGTCTCAGCCAACCCATTTCCCCTGGCTCTGCTATCACCCCCAAGGGGCCCTGAACATTGTCAGAGTCGAGAATTCGATACGAGCAGAAGGCTTCGGCTCGCTCAATATTCACCTCGACCCGAACCCTGCGGATTACACCAGGGAGAAGAACATCTATAATTGGAGAAACAGGCCTGTGGATCTCTCCAAAATACCAGCTTCCCTCAGAGTGGAAGAGTTGCTAAACCGCGAGCCCGCTCCTTTGGACAAAGAACGGGCTGAGGAGATTTTAAGGGACATGGTTGAAGAGAGGGCGGCCCGCCTGAGGTAAGCTGTAGCTAACAACCTCGACCCCATTCATGTTGACTCAGAATCTACTGACAGTGATTTGGGGAGTGCATACTATGACACTAATAAGGGGAAGGATCATGTTCCTGCAGAGTACCCCATCTTGGGGCTCGAGGGTGAAGAGGACGGCTCGCATTGGTCCTATGATTCCCCTCATAGCGAGGGGGTGGCAGACGTTATAAGTCAATTCAAGATCTGCAACTATAACTACATCCCCGCAGCTTTACGTGCCTCCTGCCCAGCCCGAGCTCGAGGGTGAAATAATCATAAAAAGCAGATCATTCTTGATGGGGAGGAGAGCTCGACTGTGACCGAGGAGGTTAAGGTGCTCGCTTGCCGCGACCTGCCCACCTCGCTGACTCAAAAATATCTGGACGAGCATATTGAGCAGTTCCAGCTCGAGGGCCATATTTTCTTGCCCCTGCCTCCCATGAGGTGCTACAAATTTAACCATCTGGAGAATGGAGGTAGGGTGCCTCACATGGTTTTGTCTACCTTCCTTCTGAGACTAGGTATCTCCTCTCCTCTTTATCCCTTCATCAAGGATGTCTGCGAGCACTACCAGCTCGCACCCTTGCAGATCCCGAATGGATACCGGGCCGCCCTCGCATTGTACATCATGTACAGCAAATGTGGGTTTCGTCCTCTCACAGCGAGGCAGCTCGGCTACTTTCTTAATCTGAAGAATTCCCTCAATGACTTTGGATATTTCTATTTTTCTGTCTGGCCGTGCTTCAACAAAAATAATCTTATCCACATCAGGCCGAGCAACTTAGGAAAGTGGAAGAGCCCCTATTTCTATATCCACGAGGTGCCTCGAGTCCAGACCCACTTTTATTACAATCCATGTAAGTCTTCCCTGGTCGCTCTCGTCTTTTCTACCATAATTCTTTCTTTCAACAAAAAATGTTTTTTTTGCTCATCTCCAGCCACCCCGCCTCGCACTGTCCTTGTGGGACAAGAAATAATAAATGCGGACAACCTTCTAGATCTTCCTAAGGTGGACATGGATATTAGAAAACTCATAACGACCTCGAACCTGGTCGCGTGTGGGTTTTTGAAGGAAGGAGTGAGGCTGACTCCTTAAAAGAAGAAATCTAATAAGAGAGCCAGAAAGGGTAAGAATATCAGGCCGGCACATGCGACCCTGTCTGCTCGCATGTGCGAGCTCATGTGCTTGCATTTTTACATTTCCCACATGCATCTCATCTCGCATTGCACTTTATTTTTCTGCATTTATCACCTGCTCGCATTACTTCTTTCCATTATACTTTGTTGTGACTAATACATCACTCTATTGTTTTATTTTCAGAAATGGCTATCTCCCCTATCCCCTTTATGGAAGAGGCAGAGCAGGCGGCGGCCTCGGGCCCGGTTCAGCCCGCGGCTGCGACCACAGTGGCCCGCTCTCAGGCTAACCCTCCAGCCCGCATGACTACTCTAACCGAGCATCTCAGGGGGTCAGGGCCTTCTCCTCGGCTGAAACGGTATAGAGGCCACAAGGATGGAAAGACTAGCGAGCCCGACCCAAAAAAGGTTGCTCCATCTGATGCCCCTCTCCCCACTTCTTCCTCTGTCAGCACAGTCGCGACCACATTTGGCCGCCTCGCTCAAGGTCACATCAGCGACCAGGATGTAAAGGATTGGTCCTCTTCTGCTCTCGAGGCTAACCAGGACGCACTATCCCGGGCCGCGACCCAGGTATACTTTCGTCAGCTGTCTAAGGCTCGAGAGATGTGAGCCCTCAGCCAGACCAACTAAAGCTCGACTCTAAAGTCAAGTCTCTTCAGAGCAAGGTTAACGAGCACGGGCAGGAAAAAGTTAAGCTGGTGAACAATTACAATCAGAAGAGGCTTAACTTAAATGCGGCTCATGGCAAGGCCTTAAGGGAGTAGAAGGAAGCTCACGACCTGGCCGCGGAGGCGTGGAAGAAGGAGAAGGATAGCCTCGAGGAGAGGGTGCTCAAGCTGGAGGGGTCAGTTTCTGCCCTGATCGAGGGCCGTGAGGCCGCCCTCGCTGATGCTAGGAACCTGCGGGCCAGAAACTTCATGAAAATCTTTATCAGTAAGGTTCCTGATTTTGATTGGGCAGCTCTGGGTGCCGGCATAGCTAGGCATGCCGAGAAACTGAAGCTGGAGATGGAGCGGGACGCCCAGATTGTCGAGGAGGCCCGACTCGCTGCTGAGCAGGCCCGAGTCGTGGCTGATGAAGCTCAGGAGAAGGAGGCTGGTAACTCTTAGATTAATTTTATCTTGAAATAGACTTTTGACTGGGTAAGCGGGCACCCTTCTTTCCTCGAATTTGTATTTAAAGTATTCTGCCTTGGGGCATGACTTATTTATCTATTGTCTGTATAAAATCCCAAGTTTTTTGTGCCCACATTCCTCTTTATTATGCTAGCTAGTTTCCTTACTTTTGTGTAAACTTATCGTGCCTTTACTGACCAAAAGTTATCATAACCCTGGCCGCGTATGGCGGGTATTACACAAGTGTTACATGCGTACTTGCTTCAACGAGCCGGGCTCATGGGCTCGCACCATACTCCTGTGTCCTCTCCTCATATAATGCGAACCTGGCCATTCTTGATAGAGGGCGGGCTCGCATCTTGGTCCTGTATCTTCTTCTAGCATAATGTGACCCTGGATATGTACGCATGATGGCGGGCTGGTCTGCTCGGCTTGCCTTGATGTCATGACATGGGGCTGGTTTTCTCGACTCGCCTTGATATGGGCTCGCATTGCGGCTATCCCTAAATCTTAAGTTAGATTGTGGTCACCTCTCCTATCTTTATCTTTAATCCGCTTTGTGCTCATTATTTTTCCAAGCGGGTCGGGCCCCAGCTCATTCCATAAATTTGTTGTGAAGCGGGCCGGGGCCCGGCATAACTTGTGACTTTAACATGTTTATAAAATTGTTGTTTTGTCCTCGCATGGGCTCCCAAGGATGGGCTCCCTTACTGGGTATTTTTATTCTATTAACATGAGTTAAAATATCAAGGGCACAAATAGATATGGCACAAATAGATATCAATCGTTTATTCATAGATAATGGAAAGTGAAAGGAGTACATGCTTGTGGTCTTTGGGAGACACCTATATGGCACTACCCCCCGAGACTTAGGAATATTTTAAGATAATACTAAGTCTGAGAAGAATAATATTACTGATAATACTTGCGGAGGTGTTCCGCATTCCAGGCTCTCGGGATCAACTTGTCTTGCATATCATTGTGGTGGTAGGTTCCCTCCAAAAACACTGATTTTATCTTGTGGGGGTCTTCCCAATTTTTCCCAAAGGCTCCGTGGCTCATCACCTTGGTGTTTGGCATGACCCGACGTAGAACCAAATCTCCCACCTTGAAAGTCCGGGCTCGAACCTTACTGTTGTAATGCCTAGCTGTCATCTGCTGATATGCTGCTATCCTGATCTGAGCATCTTCCCGAGTTTCTTCGATCATGTCTAAATAGAGTCGATGGTTGACCTCATTTGCCTCTGAGTCATAGTTGTCCCTCCGAAAAGAACCTGCCCCTACCTCAACGGGCACCATAGCTTCACACCTATACACCAAAGAGAAAGGGGTCTCTCCAGTTGTAGTTTAGGGAGTCATGTTGTAAGACCACAGGACCTGGGAGAGCTCCTCTGGCCATGTCCCTTTCTTCTCTTCAAGCTTTTTTTTCAAGGTGTTCTTAATGATTTTGTTAACAGCCTCCGTCTGCCCGTTACTTTGAGGGTGGCAAACTGCACTAAAGCTCTTCTGAATCCCCAGCTGCTCACAAAATTCTCGCATTTCCTTGTTATCGAACTGTTTCCCGTTGTCAGATATCAACTTGTAAGGGATGCCATAGCGGCACACAATAACTTTATGCACAAATTCCCTGAGCTTTTTTGTCGTGATAGTGGCTAGAGGTTCGGCCTCTGCCCACTTAGTGAAGTAATCCACCGCGGCTACCGCAAACTTGACACCTCCCTTGGCCTTTGGGAGTTCTCCAATTAGATCAATTCCCCACATAGCGAAGGGCCATGGGCTCATGAGGGATGTGAGGGGAGCCACGGGGCTGTTATAATAATTGGCATATCGCTGGAACTTATCACAGGCTCGGAAGAATTTTAAGGCATCTTTTTTCATAGTTGGCGAATAGTAACCTTGACGGAGTATTTTCTGAGCTAGAGAGCTACCCCCCGAGTGATTGCCATAAATGCCCTCGTGTACTTCCCTTAGGATATAATTGCACTCCTCCTTATCTATGTACTTGAGGAGGGGCACACTGAACCCTCTTCTGTATAGGACCCCATCGTATATCACATAGCGGGCTGCTTTGTATCTTATCCTCCTTGCCTCATTCTTTTCATCCGGAAGTGAACCTTCTTTTATGTAGGCTAAGATAGGTGTCATCCATGTGGGCCGAGGTTATCACTGAGGCTGCCCACCTCGTGCTCGGGCACACTAATATGCCTCTGTATATCAAGGGGCACGACCCCTAACAGGGTGGCCTCGCGACGCGAGCCGAGTTTAGCTAGCTCGTCTGCGCCTTCATTCTGCCCGCGCGGGATTAGTTCGAGCCTCACCTCGTTGAACCTTGCGATTATCCTCTGCGCGCACTTCAGGTAAAGCTCCGTTCTCGACCCCTTAGCTTGATACCCCCCGTTTATCTGATAGACCCCAATCATGGAGTCACTAAATACATTCAAATTCTCCACCTTAATTTCCAAAGCTAGCTTGATACCGTTGATCAGGGCCTCATACTCAGCATCATTGTTGGTTGCATGAAAGGCCAGATGAGTCACGCGTCTGATCTTGTGCACCTCCGGACTGATTAAATCAATTCCAGCACCATCACCATTAGAGGCTCCGTCCATAAATAGGCTCCACCATGGGGCACTATTTTGGCTCTCCAGCCCGACTTCTTTTGTGCTAGGAATGACAACAAGGGCTCCCGGCTCCACTTCTTGATGTGGAGGAAATTCTAGCACAAAATTGGCCAGGGCTTGGCCTTTGATTGCGGTCCTTGGCTTATAATCCACCTTAAATTGGCCGAGCTCAATCGTCTACTTCAGCATTTGACCAGAAGACTCCGGTTTGTGCATCACTTGCCTGAGGGGGTAGGAGGTTCGCACTTCTATCCTGTGCGCCTGAAAATAGGGCCTGAGCTTTCGGGAGGCCAGGATCAGGGCATATGCTAATTTTTCGAGGCTCGTGTACCGAGTCTCCGCATCGGCCAGCCTTTTACTCACATAATACACCTGGAGCTGGATACCATCCTCCTCTCGAACCAATACCACACTCACTGCAAAGTCAGAGACGGCCAAGTATAGGACCAGAGTCTCTCATTTCCTTAGGTTAGACAATATTGGAGGGCTGCTGAGATGCTTCTTTATGTTCTGAAAGGCTTCTTCACACTTTTCTGTCCACTCAAAATTCTTCCCTACTCCTTTAATCGCTTTAAAGAACTCCTGGCATTTGTCGAAGGACTTTGAGACGAAGCGGTTTAAGGCTGCCACTCGCCCCGTTAAGCTTTAGACGTCCTTCACCCGTCGGGGGGATCTCATCTCGAGTAGGGCTCGTATCTTGCAGGGTTGGCCTCATTGCCCCTATGGTTGACAATAAATACCAAAAATTTCCCTGACTCGACCCCGAACACGCATTTCTGTGGGTTGAGCTTCATCATGTACTCCCTTAGGATCTGGAACATATCCGATAGGTGACAAACATGATCTTTTGCTTCCTTTGACTTCACAAACATGTCATCTACATAGGCCTCCATGGTCTTCCCCAACTAATCTTTGAACATTTTGTTCATCAGCCTTTGATAAGTTGCCCCAGCATTAGGTATGCTCCTGATCTGGCCCATACATTGGGATTTGCTTATATCCCGAATAAGCATCCATAAAACTAAGTAGCGCGTGCCCAGCCGTAGAGTCAACCAGCTGGTCGATTTAGGTAGAGGAAAACTATCCTTTGGGCAAGCTTTGTTTAGGCCGGTGAAGTCCACACATGTCCTCCATTTACCATTGGGCTTCTTAACAAGCACGGTATTGGCCAGCCACATGGGGTAGAAGGCTTTCCTCACGAGCCCTGCCTCCATTAGTTTATCTACTTCTTCTCTGAGGGCCTCTGCCCTCTCTCCACTAATTGGCCGTCTCTTTTGTCTGACCCCCTTCTTTTTCGGGTCCAAGTTGAGCCGGTGGCACATGACATTCGGGTCAATCCCTATCATATCAGAGTGTGATCATGCAAAGACGTCCAAATTTCCCCTCAGGAAGCGGGTTAGATCTTCCCTTAAGTCAGGACTTAGGTTAGAGCCTATTCTGAGTACCTTTAAGGGATCATTTGGGTCTACTAGAATCGGGATTGTGTCTTCTGCGGCCCCAGCCCTATCAATCATTGGGGGCATTCTCGGATCTAAGTCAGCTCGAGCCTCACTAGATTCTCCCACTTCCGTGATTGTTAAGCCTTCCGTGTCCTCGAGCTCGGGGCGGTAAGCTCGGGCCAGATTTATCACGTGCTCATAGGTCATAGTGACAGTACGAGTGATTCCGTTGGGCAGATCCATAGTTGTTGTCGTTTCTTCTCGTGCCCATTTCCTTTTCCTGAGTCTTGCAGCGATTTGTTCTGGGCTCTCTTCTTCATCATTTGCCTCTTCCACAATCCCTTCTTGTATCAACATGATAGGCTGAGAGGCTTCCATCAGCAAGGCCCCTGGGCGTGGTTCCACCTGAATCCCCATGTGCTCGAAATAGTTCTCGGACAACTCCTCGATTAAAATCAGGTTACAAGTCTCGTGTCCCTCAAGACATACTCTCTTCTTGCCCTCTGCCTCTTCCATGAGGACATCGTCTTCACCCGATTGGACCATCTCCTTTGATGCATTTTCTGACTCGGCCGCCCTGAGTGCCTGGTTGTAGCAAACCCTCGATTCATATTGACAGCTCTTCAAGAAGCCTACCCCCGTGGGGGTTGGGAATTTTACCATCATGTGATGGATCGAGGTCACCATCCTCATTGCCCTCATAAGGGGTCTACCCACTATAACATTATAGGCACAAGGCTGATCTACAACCGTAAACATAGCAATCTGGGTGGCCATATAGGGCTCTTCTCCAATGGTAACCGGGAGCCGAATTGTCCCTTTCACTCCAATCGAGTTCCCCGTGAACCCATATAGATGTCCACCTGTCGAGGTTAATTCTCTATCCAACAATCCCAGCTTCTTGTAGGCATCATAAGTCAAAATGTCAGCCGAGCTCCCGGTCTCCACCATTGCTCGGTGAACATTCACCATCCTAATCTTCATTTTTATAACTAGGGCATCTGTATGAGGGTAATACATCCATTTGGCATCGTTCTCCCTAAACACGATGTCATCAGCCTCCCTTTCAAAAAGCTCCGGGGGCCTTTGGCTCAGATGGTTGACGTTGGTGAGGGGCTTGTCCTTTGCTTCTCGGGCATACCTGTTCATCGCCTTCCGGCTGTCTCCGCTAATGTGAGACCCGCCTAGAATAATATGAATGCTTCCGGCCCGAGGCATCCTCTCTTTATCTTCTAGGGGTGGAGGAGGGACGGTATGATAATCAATTCTGTGCCTTCGAACCTCCTTGACAACCCATTCTGTAAGCTTCCCTTGCCTTATGAACGTCCCGATTTCATCCTTCAATTGTCTGCAATCAGCTGTATCGTGCCCCGTGGCCTCATGGTATGCGCAATACTTCGAAGTGTCCCTCTTGTTATAGTCTGTGAGAGGGATTGCCTTCCTGAATACCCCCTTCCCAGCATAGGTAGCATATATGTGGTCGATAGAGGCTACCAGAGGGGTGTGTGTCTGCCATTTGCTTGTATAAGGTCTCCCCGAATCTTTGTTTATCTCTTTACCTCGGGCAGACTTTTTGGGGCTTGAGCTACGCCGATACGTCTTTCTCCTCTCATCAGGGCTCGAAGACCGGTGTCTCTTATCTCGATAGTTCTCACTGATTTTCAGCTCTCTCATCGACTTCTCTACCCTCTTAAAGGGTTCAGCTTGCTTGTAGAACTCGGCCAAGGTTCTCAGCTCACTCGCCTGGAGGCTCTTCCAGAATTTCGACCCTTCTTTCAACCCTGCAATCAAGAAATTCTTGATGGTCTCCTTACTGGCTCCCCTCACCTTGGGAACTTCGGCATTGAACCGACGAAAGTATTCTGCCAGGGGCTCCTCCTCCCTTTGCTTGATGTTGGCTAACGTGGCCACAGGAGGTGAGTAGTGGAGGGTGGACGTAAATTGTCTGACGAAAAGTCCTCCAATTATCGCCACGTCCTTATGCTAGCCGGTCGCAACTTGGAGAACCATTGTTGGGCACTACCTCTGAGTGATGCCGCAAAGAGTCTGCAGCGGGTCATCTCCGGCACCTGATAGACTTCCACCTCAGTGTTAAATTGTATAAGGTATTCCGTCGGGTCGGCTTCGCCGTTGAATAGAAGGCCGGGGTTGTACCTAAATACCCGAAGTAGGGGGATGATCGGATAGCAGCCGTAAACAGAGAGGGGGCAGCTGAGGCCGGGGGCCCTCTCTTCGCTCGCTCCATCTCATCTAAGATCCTCCTCAGGTCTCTTACTCTAACAACTTCTCCCTCTCTGTCACCACCCACGTTACTCGAATGGTGTGAGCCCTGAGGTCGGTCGCGGCGTCTCCCTCCTCCGGCTCGCACTTGCGACTCCTCTTCATGATTGTCTCCGCGCCTACGCCGCTCCTCCCTCCTAGGCGAGGTATGTTGACGTCTTTTCGGAGGAGTCGCTGCCCGCTCTCTCTTCGAGCCTCTCTGATCCACGGGCTCTTTCTCTTCTCTCTCCTTCTTGCAATTCTCTAATTTAAGCTTGAGGTCATGCTCACTTAGCTTTTTACCCACACGGTCTAGCACGCTAGGCGACCTTGCCTCAGACGAAGCTGGCTTCTACCCCGATCCCTTAGAGATCTGGCTGCCCTGCTCATCATGACCTTGGGGTATATCTTTCTCTCCATGTGATGTCTCTTTCTTCTGCTTAGTCTCAGTCGCTGCATCATCAAAATCGTGGATCAACTTTTTCTGAGGACCTTTGCCCTTTCAGCTACGCTGAGAGACCTTGAGGCGGCTTGCCTTACACTTCGAGATACGTCATAACCGCCTGCCCATCCATGGTTGCGATTGGTGAAGGTGGCGTCTGATTCTCTGGGGGCGTATGCCCGACCTCATTTTGGTCCTTCTTCTTGCCCCCAATTCCTGGTGTCGCCGCTTGTTTGCCTTCTTTGGTCATTTCTTCTTTCTAAGATGAAATCCCCCTCCTTCTAGCGCCAATTGTTATAGGGAGAATTTCGTATAACGGTGTTGTAGAGGTTGATGTACGGAACAAGGATCAAGGACGGTGTTTGAGGGCGGAGGAAGGTTGTTTGGTGGTGGATGAGCTTGTATGTTGACTCCTTAAGAAAGAATAGGGTTTATTATTCTCTATCAAGTGTCGACCCATATCTCATACAAGTGCATACGTACCCTATTTATAGGGATCAAGCCTCACGTAGTTCTTGGGGAATAAATCACATAGGCTAGGGTTAGGACTCTTCAGCCCGTGCAGCCTAAGCCCATGATAGAGTCAGGCCTTCAGCCAATTAGTCACATAAATCTCGACCGACTCCACACGCTTCCTATAATCTCACGGCATCTCCGTATCTCTTCCCGTAATTATAGGAATAACCCGTGTTGGTCCCGAAATTTACGAGCAACTCAGTCATCTATGAGTCACTTTCCATGTTGCACACAAAGTCCTCTAATGCGGGCCGGCCTGGTTACCTCAGCCCGCACTGCCTTCCTTTTCAATCAATAAATACAATGTTACCTTTGATTTCATAAGATGTGGGCTCATGGGCCCAGCCCGCGTGTTAGCACCTGAACCCGGCTCGCGTATGGACACCTGAGCCCACCTCGCGCGTAGACACCTGAGCCCACCTCGCGTATGTACACCTGAGCCCACCTTGCGTGTAGACACCTGAGCCCACCTCGCGTATGGACACTTGAGCCCACCTCGCGTGTAGACCCCTGAGCCCACCTCGCGTGTAGACACCTGAGCCCACCTCACGTATGGACACCTGAGCCCACCTCGCGTGTAGATACCTGAGCCCACCTCGCGTGTGAGAGCCCATATGACAAGTGTGAGCCCGTCCTACATATATGAGCCCAGCTCGCATGTCATGAGCCCATCTCGTATGCCATGAGCTCAGCTCACATGCCATGAACCTAGCCCGCATGTGCTGACTCAAGTCGCATTAATCCATGGTTCTAACCCACACATGAGAGTCCAGCTATTCAGTGCACCTACAGGGACCTGTTTAGGGCACATGGCCGAAAGCGGGCATAATAGAACACATTCAGATACAAAATTTATTAATGACAAAAGGAGAAGCAAATATAAATTTAATTAAAAGGTAAAAAATGAAAATTTGTCAGATTAAAAGTGTTCATACATATATTTAATTAAAAAGTAAATATGAAAAAATGGTGCATTGTATGGGTACAAGTTAGTATAATTAATACAAAGATCCGGATAAAAACTTCCTTTACATCTAACATTTTTGATGAGTTGATTACAAATGCATGAAAACTTCGTTGCAGAGATTTCCAATTCTATTTTATGCTATCCTCAATATTCTATTTATTACTGGCTAAGGCTTCGTGCAAAACATAATTTTAGATGAGTTGGTTAGTTACGAGAACATGACCATCTAACATTACCACTATTTCCTGCTAAATGGCAAATCACAGTAAGCATTTTTCGATAACAATGCTGTCAAAAGGTGATTTTAAAATTCAGGCCCAAGTTATCCCTCTTGTTTATTCTATTTATTGGTGTTGCTTTACTACAGAGTATATAAATGTAGTCATGTAGAATTAGGGGGCACTAGTCAATTGAACTTCCATTTTTTTATGTTTAGGGGCTTTCTAAGAAAATCCCAAGCCAGTAATTAATAAACTATAATCTTACAGGACTACAGGGAGTTGATTTGAGAACATGTCTTGGCTCCTTCCCTATTTAAACCGGTGTTTCAGAAATCACTAGAAGTGCCAGGGCGGTGAGGGTAACTTCGAGAGATTAATCGGCAAGTCGGAGATTAATCGGATCGATTAATCGGAACATTAATCGGAAGAATATAAATATTATTTTTAATTTTTATATTTATATAATGATCAATATGTCAAATATTTGTTTGAAAAAAGAAATTAGAATGATATTAAACAATATCTACACATTTGACATGTGTTATGTACTAATTATTGAGTTTATAATATTAACTATATTTTAATTCACACTTTTAAATTAATTATAATATGTAAATTTTATATTTTAAGTGAGAAAGTAAATATATTTGATTACTTATTACTTTTTACCAATACTTTATATTAGAAATTAACATGATATTGTGTGAAATTATGAAATTAATGAATTAAATTATAAAAAGGTAAAAAAATATTTTTTTAATTATTTTCCGCCTAGACCGCCTAGGACCGATTTTTGACCGCATAGCCCGCCTAATCCCGATTTTGACCCGAATTTTTAAAAAACGCCTAAATCACCGCCTAGGTCCGAGTCGGGGCGTTTTGCCACCGCCTAGCGCCTAGGCGGCACCGTCTTGACCGATTTTTAGAACACTGATCTAAACCCACCGTCACCATGACATGCATATTGTTTTAATAATCCTTCATGTCTTAGACATGTCACAACATGAGTAGTCTATACGCATGTATCTCAATCATTTTCTCATATATAATCAAATGTACTTTCAACAAAAATCTAAATTTGAGTACTTATCACTCCCTCAAAAAAATACGAAAAATTTATTATAAATAGTGGGTCGAATTGTAGCGGAAATAATGAGTTACTTGGTACATATGTTGAAAATGTTGAATCTCAACTATATATAAATTAGATATAAATGGGTCATTTTCTAAAATTAGTTACATACGATTTGTAAAATGAATGAGTCGATCAAGCCAATTTTCGGGAGAAATAAAAGTAATTTAATTGAAGAAAAATATTCAATTATTAGGGATTTGGATGTACGAAAATATAGGGCTATACGTTAAATAGTCAATATATTATTTTTAAATATTGACTATTATTTTGAATTTAATTTTTTCTTTAATAAAATAGATTTTATATTAATTTTCAGCCTTTGACGGAATCGGCCGTTTTTGAGCCGAATCGACATATTTTTTATCGAATCGGTCGGCTTTTGACTGATTTTTTTAAAAAGTATTTTGACCCGATTTCTGATTAATCGAGAAGGAAACCGTCCGAACTTCAATTAATCGGCCGATTAAGAATTTTATAACACTGCTTAAAAACTATATTTTATTTAAAAAAATTATATTTGCCATAGCAATACGGGCATAAATCCTAGTATATAATAAGATTTAATTAAGTTCAACCGGTGACAGATTAACCATGAGTTACGTATGTTGAAAATGTAACACGATCTAACTGAGCCCAACTCTTGACGCATTTAGCTTTTAAAAGAATCGGTAACTTGACGGAAAATCTCAATTTAGTTTGTATTCGATCTTTCCGCAATCGGAAAAATGTGGCCCAATGTAGGTGGCTAATGGATTTGATTCTACAAATATTTCCAAATGTGCTGGAGGATCCATAATCTCAAAGTATGGATCTTCCACAATGCAGCCACTAGGGATCAGATAAGAACAATTCACAAAGCTGTTCATATTTTCAAAGATTGTCATTTGTCAGAATTTCTGTGAAATATTGCAATTATTCAGACAATCTTAGATGTCATCTTTACTCAACTTCAGTTGTAATTATTCAAGAATGTTGAAGTACAAAATGTACAAAAGTCAGAGTAATATTGATCTCCTCTGATTAAAAAACTGTGATTAGATTAATCTCAAGATACAAAGACTTAGTTGTTAACGTGCCAAGATATCTTACAGAATATATTTAACTAAGAAACTGATTCAATGATAGGTACGTGCTTATGCAGTTTCTTTATATTATAAGTGCCTGGAAATTTAACATTGACTTCGAATTTCGAATGCAGATACAGTAAGACAGAGCATTTTATAAGAAAAATAGGTGAGCATTAGAAAATATTGTAGGGTTTGCATTTCAATGGCAAACACTGCTGCATTCTTTCTGTTTTTCTTTACATTTTCTTCGATCTCGTTGATGTCTACTGCTGTAGATATTATCTCCATAAATCAGCTCATTACGGATGAGGGTAATGACACTATCGACTCGAGTGGTGAGGTCTTTCAGCTGGGATTTTTCAGCCCGGGGAGGTCTAAGAATCGGTATTTGGGAATATGGTACATGAGAATTTCTCCAAGGGTGGTTGTATGGGTTGCTAATCGAGAGACTCCGATAACTGATACTTCAGGCGTGTTAAATGTAGATTCAGATGGAAGCTTAGTGCTTTCTGATGGAAGTGGAAGGGTGATCTGGTCAACGAACTCAACAAGATCGGTGGCAGACAATACTACTGTGGCACAATTGTTTGATAGTGGAAATCTTGTGATCAGGAACGGAAATGATGGAGACCCCAAAAATTATTTTTGGGAAAGCTTTGATTATCCGGGAAACCATCTTCTACCAACACAGAAGATTGGCTTTGACTTTAGAAAAGGTCTGGAACGGTACCTCAGTTCGTGGAGAAGTCCTGATGATCCTGCTCCTGGAAACTACAGCTTCCGCGTTAACATTGATGGATATCCACAGTTAATGGGGTACAATCATTCCAATGTAATTTTCAGAATTGGACCTTGGGATAGTGTAGAGTTTAGTGGTCTGCGTTTTCTGGAACCAGATCAGAGTTTTATACCAGATTCGGCTTTAAATAAGGACGAGATCTACTACAGCTACAACGTTCCCAATAGTCCTGTTGTTGTGCGGATGGTGCTATCTCCAGAGGGTGTTGCCCATATTTTATCATGGAATGATAAAAAGCAAAGTTGGGGAACTAATTTGAATTCACAGCAAGATGTTTGTGAGCAGTTCGCGCTTTGTGGTCCATATGGTACTTGTGACAGCAAAAAAGCAGGGGGTAACGGAGTATGTGGCTGTGTGAAAGGATTTGAACCGAAAGATCCAAGAAAATGGAAATTAGGTAATTGGTCAGATGGTTGTGTGAGAAAGACTCCTTTAAGCTGTGGAAATGGAGATACATTTTTTCCATATATCAATGGAAAATTACCTGACACGCGGACAGCAAAGTACAATACGAGCATGAACCTTCAGAGCTGTAAGACCGCGTGCTTAAATAACTGCTCTTGCACAGCTTACTCGAATATAGATGTCAGACAAGGTGGAATGGGGTGCATGATGTGGTTCAATGATCTGAATGATATCAGAGATTACTATGGACCTGGACTTCAATTCTATGTTAAAACTGCTGATTCAGGTAAATTATTTCATTTTTGAGGTCTGTAGCTACATTTTATTGCCAAGTAGATAAAATCACCAACACTGCTAAGTGTCATTCCATGATATTTTTGTCTCCAATTCGAAACCTTGGAGTTGTTTCAAGAAAAATAGCTTTGCATTGAACTGAAACATTTCATTTTATAAGTTAGTCTTTTAACATGGATTTTTTCCTTTAGATGGGACCTCGAGCTCGAAGAGAGCAGTGAAAGTTATAGTTCCTTTAGTAGCAGCAGCGCTAGCAGTTTTATTAGGTCTACTCTGGAAATGTATGTGCAGGAACAGAATGCAGACTAAAAAAGGTATGCTCTCTGACTCACTTGTCTCACAGATAACATGGTAAGGAAGTAACCGTTACCTTCATTCTGCAGGACCAATAGATGTCAATCGCTCCGTACGTGAAAACAAGAGGGAGGAGTTAAACTTGCCATTAGTTGACTTTGCTATTATAGCCAAAGCCACCAGAAACTTCTCTTTAAACAATAAGCTTGGTGAGGGAGGTTTTGGACCTGTGTACAAGGTAAGATCTTATAAATGCTACATACTGATATATATGAAGTACTTATCCAGGAGATTGTGTTCAATTAAATTGATTTAACCAGAGAACTTAAACCTGACATAATCAGACAATTTTTACAGGGTACCTTGGAGGATGGTCAGGAAATTGCTGTGAAGAGGCTGTCAAAACAATCAAGACAAGGACTCGATGAGTTCAAGAATGAAGTTTCAGTAATAGCCAAGCTTCAGCATCGAAACCTTGTGAGGCTTCTAGGATGCTGCATTGAGGATGGTGAAATGTTGTTGATCTATGAGTACATGCCCAACAAAAGTTTAGATGCAATTCTCTTTGGTAAGCCTTTTTCAAACTGGTTGAGTCAATTTCCTTCAGATTCATACTCTTAAATCCAGGATTAGAGTAAAATTTTATTTAAAGTTGAACTTTCATGAACTTAAAAATATGACAATAACTGAGGGGGACAAATTTAACAGACCAAGAACTAAGCAAGACACTGGATTGGCCAATGCGTCAGAACATTATTTGCGGCATTGCTAGGGGGCTTCTTTATCTTCATCAGGACTCAAGATTACGAATCATACATCGAGATCTCAAATCAAGTAATGTCTTACTGGATCATGAGATGAATCCAAGAATTTCAGACTTTGGCATGGCCAAAATTTTTGCAGGAACTCAAACTGAAGCAAATACTACTAGAGTAGTTGGGACATTGTAAGCTTTATAATTAATCCTCCTATTTTGTTACTTCAAATTTAATAGAACTGAAACTTTTTCTTATCAAATTTTTATTCTGCAGCGGTTACATGTCCCCTGAGTATGCACTTGACGGAACATTTTCTGTTAAATCCGATGTCTATAGCTTTGGGGTACTTGTACTAGAGATAGTTACTGGGAAGAAAATGGGGCGTTTCTATCACTCCGATCACAGCCCGAATCTTCTTAGTTATGTAAGCTTCAGGACCATTATTCTTACTCCACATAATGATCTTACTCCACATAATGATCTTACTCCACATAATGATCGTATGTGTTAATGCAGGCCTGGACACTTTACGAAGAGGAAAAGCTTTCAGAACTGTTTGACAGCAAAAATTTGGAGTCACGAGATAAGTTTGAAGCATTTCGAGCTATCCAAATAGGCTTATTGTGTGTCAACACTTATCCTGAAGACAGACCAAGCATGTCATATGTTGTTTCAATGATGACTTGCGAGACTGAACTGCCTAGGCCTATGCGACCTGGAGCCTACAATTTCAAATCTTCAGACAGTATGACAGATCCGTTAACAAAAACATGGACAACCAGTAGTATTAGTTTTTCAGATTTTGGCCCCAGATAGTAGGTGCAACATAACTGGAATCGTGACAATGAATCGAAAAATTTCTTTGCAGTTGAGAAAAAACCAGGAGATCTCTGTTGGTGTATATATCAGCTAAATCTTTGTTAAGAGTTGAGTGTTAAAATTTTACCTTTCCTCTTAATTTTTTCAATTAGTTAATTCTAATCATTAATTCGGATTTCTCCACGTCTGCTTAGTAGTATATTCACATTTCCGGTTCTCAGAACTTTCAGTTATCAATATATTTTATCATTGCAGGACAACAAATATAAATCTGCAGGTTATGTTTGTTATATGGGATCATAGTCCCGGACTATTGGTCGATTTCTTTAAATTTGAACTATACTGAGCCATTAACTTATCAAGTGAACTAAATTTGTAATAGTAGGGAGGATATGAGATTAACAAATGCCTCAAAATTTACCAGAAAGGAACAAATATGAGATTAACAAATGCCTCAAAAAATACAGTACAGTACAGGCCATTAAAAATACAATCAATCGAAAGTTCATGTAAATTATTCAGCTTCAAGAATCTGGAGGGAAGGTATGTGAGCAACTTTTTCAAAATCAGCTCCTTGTTCACCATTTTCCTTGCGGAGCCTATCACAAAATTCTAAAGGCATCGCGTATAACGTTAAAGTTTGAAGAGATTTGAGGAATTTTGTTCCTTCTGGAAGCTCCATCAACTTTGAACATGCAATTATTCCCAATGTGGATAGAACAGGCATGCTTCCTTCCTCCACCCTCCATATCATTAAGTTTGGGAGCATCTCAAGTATAAGATCCCTGAGTTTTGGGAAACCGGTTGCTGAGCATTTCATCTGAAACCCTATAAATGTATATACATGTAAATAGAGGTAACGCAACGTAGCAATCTTCTCAAGTACTGGCATGGGGTCTTCCTCTAGGAGGGACTCCCATAATATTAAGCGGGTGATACAAATTGAGGATACATCCATTCGAGTATGAAGAAGAAGTTGCGGTGGTGGCTCAAATAATAGAAACAACTCTGGGAGCTTGCCTGCAACTTCTAATTCTTGAAGGCTGAATTTATAATTCCACAACAACTTTCTCAACATATCTTGACTGTTTTGTAACCCTTGACCACGTGTAGAAACAGAGAGTTCCAGGTACTTGAGACGCGACGATGATGACAAGGCTATAGCTGCCAAATTTTCTATCATCTCTTCCATATCGTCAGAACTAACTTTTAGCGTAAGTTTCTGAAGACTGATTAAATCTGGCAGATCCTTAACCTCACACCAATTAGTATCAAAATTTTCTACTGTCTCTAACTTGCTTAAACCAGTAAACCGTAGTTTTGAGTTCTTTCTTATACCCTTAACTCCTAGTGATGGTAGATACAAATGTCGCAAACGTTTCAACATACTAAGAATATTTCTTGACAGCCATGGTGGAAAATAAATATCAAACTGTCTATCTAATCTTAGAGTTTCTAGTAGCATCAACTTTTGTATCGATGGGAAAATTACCAGATGAACATCACTTACCCTAAGATATCGCAAGTAAACAAGGCTACCTAATACTCTTCCAAGATTAATACGAGAAAGGGACCATGGATAAATCAATCTAATATCAACCTGTACCTCTAAAGATAAAACTCGTAGACACCTGAAATTGGCAATCTGTTGTGACCCAAGTGCTGGTGGCAAACTTCGTATACCAACCTTATTGAGTAGTAACAGTGATCGACACATTTGCTGATCGGCTTTCTTTCCAAAGTAGTGATAACCTTTTTCAGTACTTCTATATCCATCATCAAAATTAACTACAAGTTGTCGAGTGTCAGAAGACCTGGAATCCACCAAAGCACTGAGGCGAGAATCAGTTTTTTCTCGAAGTTCAATTGCTTTAAAAAAATCTTCTGCTTCTGCTTGGGATATAGCTAGGTCTCTCATAAGGTCATGAAGTGAACAAGATTCAAAATTTATAAATGATTCCACATCACTAAACCTCACTTGAACCATACTCCTATGCACCAGTTCCCCCAGATATGATTCTGCTACTTGCATCATTGTTTCTTCTTTGGCTTTGTCAGTAGACAGTACCATCCCTTCCGCGATCCATAACTGATATAAAGTCTCTGCATCTATACTTTCATCTTCATTATATTTACCTAAATACAGAAAGCATGACTTTAGCTGAAGGGGTAAGTCATTGTAACTCCAAAGTAACACCTCGGATATTTGGGTTTGATACTCTTCTCCCAATCCTCTTCCCCTCCTTCCGGAAGAGAGGCTATCATTATATACCTTCTCCCACTCTATTAACGAAGGTTTTGTTACAAGAATTCCGCCCAACATGACTATACCTAGTGGAAGACCGCCACATTTTCCAACCATTTCTCTTCCCAATTCTTCCATCCTTTCAGGATCTCTGGTAATGTCTGGGACAAAAACAATACCAAAGAAACAATATGTACATACTTAATAAACCTGAAATAATTTGTAGCTCGGGGCAAATAAAGCAAAGGTAAAAAAACACAAATATAAATAATGGTGCTACTAATGTCATCGAGATTACATAATCTCTTCATCCCTACTATTTCTTAACAAGTCAAATCTAGAACCATTGTATTACCGTCCGTTTCAAATAATCGATAAACAAATTATCTGTACCAGAGTTAAGAGACCCTCTAAAGTGACATCTTTGAAAAAGGGAAATTATGCAGATAAATGACATGTATAGTAATGGCCCGTTTGGGAAACTAGATTTCATTTGAAATTCTGGGTTTGATCAACTAAGTTGTTTGAGAATTTGGATTTCAGTTGAAATCCAGTACATTCAAATATTAGTATAAACATGAGAATTTGAAATGAAAATTCAAATCCTGTCATTTAAATCACTTATTTAGAATGAAATGTAAGTTTCCAAACGTCCTCTAAGTGAAATTTAAGTAAATTGACGTACCTAGACAATCTCCTCCTTTAGGAAGTGCCTTCAACTTAAGTAGCTCCCAACTCTGTTCTGGATTTAGAAGTGCTGGTTGGTGAATGAATCCATTTGGATTCGCATGCTTAGCAACTTCAACATTACGGCTTGTAAGCATTAATCTGCTTCTTGACATTTCAGCTGGGAATGCCGCTTTTAAAGAATCCCAAGCATCAATTGACCATATGTCATCGAGGACTATCAAGCATTTTTTGCTTTGCTGGATTTGCAGCAGATTCTCCACTAACTTGTTATCGTCATAATCAAGAACTTCAATTTTTTTCTCCGGGATGAGACCTATAAGAATTCTCTGCAACACTTGTTTTCTTTGCCATTTCCGCGAAATGGTAACCCAGGCTAAACAACCAGCAAAGCAAGTCTTAATGGTGGAATGATTGTATATTTTTTGCGCGAGAGTGGTCTTGCCAAGACCTCCCATTCCACAGATCGAGACAAGCTTGTAACGATCATCACTTTCACCCACCAAATGTCCGACCAAGAGATCAACATCTGCATGAAATCCCACAAATATGTCTGGTTCAGGAGTAGCGTAAGTGTAAAACCGCTTTAGCTTCCCAGATGTTCCATTTGAAGAATTTGATGATCCCGCAGATTCTAACGTTGATTTAATCTTATAATCACGAAAGAAATCGAAGATGACAGACATCTTCTTTTCTATGTCTTTGATCATTTTCAAGTACTTGATTGCTTGTTTTGTTCTGTTTCTTTCATCAGCTGAAGAAGCTTTCAGCAAAAAAGTCTCGACAACATGTTCAGCATCATAGGCCAGCTCTCGTATGTCCGAAACCAAAATGCGAATTTTGTCTTCAGTTTTAATCCTTGAATCTGCATCTGCTAAGAATGTCTTCATCCGCACCAGCTCCGTCACCAGTCCTTGAATTTCGTCTCTCAGTCCATGAAGAAGTTGAGCTTCTTCACTCAATAAATCAGCCAGCTTTCCAACCACAATGGAGACAACTGTTTCAGCCATTTCGGTTTTTCTTTTGTATGTTCTTTAACAAATGTAGTTAGAATTGTAAAGAGCCTCGAGACTATTTATCATTCTCAGTGTATAATGTTACAGCTAAACCAAGAGTGGGCCCTTGGGCCCCAGACCCCTGAAAGCCTGAAACAATCCAAACAACAAGTAGATATGGTATATTGTCCAAGTGGAAGTATTTTAAAAGAGCTGCAGCACAAAATTAGCTATAAAATTGTAAAAAAGTCACAAAAAACGGTCATAAAATGATATAATATGATAATATAAAATATTTCATTAATTTTTATCTATACTATCTATAATCAATCAATACTATATTATAATAAACGGAATGGGGTATAATTTTGTATACCCCATATTTTGATTGGTTTGGTTATTATTTCATTCACCATCGTCGGATTTTCTTAATCAAGTGATCATGACAATTCAATCTAAATATTAAAATACAACACTACTCAGCGTTCGAATCTCACTAACAACAAGCATTTATATTATTATTTATGTACTATTAAAGTTATCAGATTCAAATTTTGTCAACGACAAACATTTATATTATTTATATATACTACCTAAACTAAACTATAATAACCGGTAATTTTGTTCAAACTCTTGGTTTAATTATGCTCTCTTTTTAATATATTTATTAATCACAAATGTTAGATCTTAATCAAATGATCATATAATCATTTGATTTTAGTACTAAAAATATAAACAGTCAAAAATTGCAGGTTCGAATACCACCATCTACATTTAAAATTAAATATTTATTTAAAATCAATCAACTATACATTATTTTAATACAAATAAAAATATAAAATATTATTAGAGACCCGTGCATCGCACGGGTTTCAAACTAGTATACTGTAATAATTAGAATGAGGTATAATTTGGTTTAACAGTTCTCCCTTAATTTTGGTTATTAAAAAAGTAAATAAATAGTGTTATACGACTAAATTTTTAAACTACTGACATAGTCTACTACTTATATTACTAAACTATGATCACAGCTTATCCTGTTATTAAAGAATAAATAAATAGTATTATATATCCGCAAAAATGTTATATTGTTAAACTAAAAATTATGACCACACGTATTCTATAATTTTTATTATAAATTTATAATTATTATATATTTATATAAATATTTTAAAATTATAATATGACGGGATAAATAAATTTTTTAAATATTAACGGGAAGCCGTGCATCGCACCTGATTGAAGTTATTACTATTAATATGAATGCAGGGAGATTCATCTATATTTAATCAATAAGCATGTGACACGTAATA